>NC_045170.1:7278560-7293560 GCF_900700415.2 Clupea harengus | reverse complement strand
ACACACACACACACACACACACACAGACACACACACACAGACAGACGGATGTGTAAAATCTATGCCCAGTACGGTTTGTGTAACAAACAGCAGCTGCCCCTGAAATGGACCAGGCTCAAACTACATAAATCCACACCAGATAAGGACTGAAGTCAGCTGCTAGGGTAGTGGCTGAGTATTCCACAACTCTTACGACACCAGCACTGATCTCACAAGACCTGGATGGCCCTTGGCCTACAGAAACATCATGCTTACTCCCATCCAGACCACTATACACATACATGAGAGCGATGGAGAGGATGTAACATTAGTCCTGTTCCTGATAAAGGAATCACATAAAGCAAAAAAGAACTACATTACCCACAATGCTTCACAGAGTTGCTTAAGTTCCTATAACTTGCCTGTCTCAGCTGGTCCAACCGTTTCAGTGGTTCGCTGTAGTCCTCAGGGCTTTCACTGTAGTTGCTGTGGATAAACTACAAACAACAAAAGAGGTTGAAGATGGCAAACATATAGCCAACCACTGGTCATTGTTTCTAACCTAAACCACACTAGAATAAGAGTACTAATTATTCTCTTCTGTTTTAATGACTGCTTTTTTGCACTGTCATGTATCACTGTGTCTTTAAACCCATGTATAAGCATATCTACAAAATGATACATGTGCACACACACACACACACACACACACACACACAACGCCCTCTTACATTCAAATGATTGTGGTCTGTCAAGCAGGTAAAGCTCTGTTCTGTTCTGTTATGTCTTCTGTGGCAACCGTTTGTGCTCATGTAAATCTGTAGTCATGTCTGGTGAATGTGTCTTTGACTGGTGCAAAACATTTGCCTGTCAAATCCCCTGAGCTAGCTCTGTCCCCGGGAGTGAGAGATCTGGACAAGGGTGTGAGGTACATCGCTATGACAGAGCAGTGTTCGTTATAAATAAAGCTGAACACGACGGGGACCTGGCATGGTCCTTCCCAAGCAGCATGCAATGTGTTTTGTTGTGTGTTTATATGTGTTTCTATAAATATTAAACTGACCTTACTCTCATTTTAAGATACGAGTTCTGCTAAGGTTACGCCTTATGTTCAAAGATGTTTTCATTTGACAACACAAACGCACCACAAATGCATTCACAGTGTGTATATGGTAGGGCATCACTCCTGCATGCTAGTATGGTCTGGGAACACGTTCATGACCAGTAGAACAGGATTCTTTACTAACTCAATCATGGCTAAGAAAGAATTCTATGCAACGCCTCTGTCCAGGCTAAAGGCATGACAGCCCAGCAGTGAATGTGACGCGTACGTTTTAAAGCAAGAACAGACTGATAGCCTAAGGTATATGACATGCCATGCTGTACTAGGTTTGTGAATGTCAAATTGCTCCTGTTATGCTGTCAATGAATTTCAGGTTAGGCTACTCATGAACTATTGTTAGCAACCAGGTAGCAACCGGCTAGCTAAAGTTAGCTGCCTACCAGCAGTGTTTACCCAAGTTACGAAGAGTTAAAAATGCTTTCTGACATTATTTAAAAGATAGTGTAACATTAATATGTAGTCCCTGAACGACAGGAAAACCTGACCACCTCAGAATTGGAATACGTGATCAAGCTGGCGACAAACAAACACCGAATGGATTAACGTTACTTGCTAAGACTTTTAAAAGACGCTGATCGTCTTTCAATCTCACCTCTCGTACAGAATGGCTGATGTTAAAGTCCCCGGCTTTCTTAAGATCCAGACAGATCATCGGCATCCGGGGAACCGCCTCCATAGTGCCCTAAATGTCCAAAACTCCGTCTTCAAGCACCGGAGGGAGTTTATCAATTGTGTCATACAATTTTTCCGGAAAATCTATAACCTTTGACTTCGTTTATTGTTTTCCTCCAAGCTCACTTCCCTTCCAGCACCACTGACCCGCCCATCTATGCATGTGCACGTTGTGATGATGTCATCACGCCCCTTTTTGAATGTCGGGAAATGTATTTTCAATATCAAAATCCTTGTCTTGGCTATCAGGCAGTTAAAATTTTGCGCAAAGCAAAAAAAGGAAATTACATATATATTGACACCATCAACTGTCATCCATAAATGCACAGTTGAATCGCACGCATTCAACGATTAGTGGGTGGTGACTGAGGACAAATAGCGTTGTGACCACTAGATGGCAGCAATTAACAAGAGGTTTTGCATGCGATGACCAGGTCAGTCACACGAGGTTTCCGCTGCCGAGGAATGTGTGCATTAACACACGCCTGAGAAAATGTCAGAGCGAATATATTATGACACAAATACAGTGAACATTAGATTAACAACTTATGATGAAAGACGGATAAACTAATACAAAATTGATAATGTCGTACATTGATTACGTACATCATTTCGCAATGGCAGCTTGGACATTGTGTGTGTGTGTATGGCTTCTGCTGAGGCAAAAAAGCCGTACAATGGGCCATACATATGGGGACATATATATATACATATATCATCTCATATACACTTATGTACACACACACACACACACACACACGCACACACACACACACACACATAACTAGTAACTGGTCACATATTCAGACAAGTGATTGGATTGTGATTGAAAACCAGTTACTTTAAGTCTTGATTTCACACACAGTCATTTCACACACGCACGCGCGCACGCACACACACACACACGCACACCACACACACACACACACACACACACACACACACACACACACACACACACACACACATCCTCTCTGTCACAAACCTGACGTTCAGCTTCAGCTCCTTTGTATTAGACCCCATTGTATGGCCTTTTTGCCTCAGCAGAAGCCAAATGACTTCCTTTCAACCCACAGAAATGTCACCTTTTGTGCACGTGTGTGTGTGTGTGTGTGTGTGTGTGTGTGTGTGTGTGTGTGTGTGTGTGTGCCTAAGTGCCTTTGAAAGCATGGGTAAATGGAGAAGGAGAGATTCAAGAAACATGCAGGGTGGAACATAGCCTACATGCTTGTGTGTGTGTGTGTGTGTGTGTGTGTGTGTGTGTGTGTGTGTGTATATGTGTGCAAGTGTGGTGTAGGTGACATATAAACAGTAATCTACACACACACACACACACACACACACACACACACACACACACACACACACACACACACACACACACACACACACACACACACACACACACACACACACACACACTAATAATCACCACAAAAAGACATGGTCAGGACTGGTAAGAAAGTAGAGCAGCTTACCTGTATTCACATATCCAGCCCCACAATTTAAATGGTGAAACTGAAGTGCTTTCTTTGATTTCCTTGCCATTCTTCCCCTGTGTGGCTCGCTAATCAAGTCAGATCTGTCACTCCCAGAAACCAACTCTTATGACATGTGTTGTGTTGGGTCCTAAGAGTTCACAGTGCTGCCCCATGAGTGCCTGCACTGTGTAATATCGCCTGGCCTTTCGCGCCTACGAGGACCTGTACAGGCTCATCTGCCCCCCCACCGCATGCCTGACATTTACCAGGGAATTATGGGAAAGTAATAAACCTCTAATCAAAGCACGAGAAAGTGGGGTGATGGAGAGACAGAGAGAGAGAGAGAGAGAGAGCGAGAGATAGAGGGATGAAGACAGAGGCAGAGAGAGACAGAGAGAGACAGAGATAGACACAGGGAACCACCCTGACAAGGGACAGACTTGGTGAGTACAGTCTGACCTTAGAGGTGGGCACACACACACACACACACACACACACACACCTGATTACCCAAGGAGGACAGACTCAGTAAGTACAGTCTGACCTTAGAGTTGGGCAGGCAGAGACACACCTGACTCAGTGAGTACACACACACCAGACTCAGTGAGTACAGTCTGGCCATAGATTTGGGCACACACACACACCTGGTTATAGAGGTGGGCAGGCACACACACACCTAGTTGCCCAAGGAGGACAGACTGTGCTCCCACAGCGAGCAGGGATAAGTAGAGACAGAGCAACACTGTCTAATGGAACTTACAAAATAATTGAAATTACAATCCTGCCTGCCAGTGTTGAGGAGAGGACCCCATACCTCTTAGGGGAGAGGGATGAACACCTCCTCCTGTCAGCAAGGAGGAGAGGACCCCATACCTCTTAGGGGAGAGGGATGAACAGAGAACCCCATACCTCTTAGGGGAGAGGGATGAACACCTCCTCCTGCCAGCAAGGAGGAGAGGACCCCATATCTCTTAGGGGAGAGGGATGAACACCTCCTCCTGCCAGCGAGATGGAGAGGACCTCATATCTCTTAGGGGAGAGGGATGAACGCCTCCTCCTCACCTCATGTCATGAACTCAAGGACAACCCCTAGAACTCTTATAATCAAATCTTTAAAATGTTATTAATAAATATTATTAGTTATAAATACTCTTACTTTACCTGTTGATACTTGTCTGTATTTATTTTTGTATTGTCATTAACTATTTGTTTTATACTTATTTTTATTATTGTGCTGTACATAAACTTAACTTAACTTACTTAAGCTCTAGCAATACTGTAATGTATTACGGTCACGCTAATAAAGCCATTTTGAGTTTGAGAGACATAGAAAGAGAGAGAGATAGGGAGAGAGAGAGGGAGACATTTTATTGGTCATTAAAACAGTCTTCTCCACCTGTCTGAGGTCTTATATCTCAGCTGTGTGTTATTCTGAATAACTCTTGTGTGCACCTTCACGGCATTACAAACAGCACCCAGAGAGAAGCCCTGCTTGATTCAGCACGCGGAGAGAAGCCCCGCTTGATTCAGCACCCAGAGAGAAGCCCTGCTTGATTCAGCACCCAGAGAGAAGCCCTGCTTGATTCAGCACCCAGAGAGAAGCCCTGCTTGATTCCGATCCTGTGCCTGACCGGATCTGGGCCAGACCAGGGCCACATCCGAGCCAGAACTCTCACACAGCCAGAACTCTGGCCCGGGCTGGAGGTGAAACTCTCCTCTCTTCCTTCCAGAGCGTCTATTCTTTGGATTGACATGATTGACAGCACTCCCACTGCAGTCACCATAGCAACTCTTCACGTCCCGCAGGTCTGCAGGCTGTGCTGCGGGTCCAGAGTGGCCGCTTCGCTCCGGAAGGCGTGGAAACGTGTCATTACTCCTCATCGGGTCCAGAGTGGCCGCTCCGTTCCGGAAGGCATGGAAACGTATCATTACTCCTCATTACATTAGCAGCCATTGTTTCCTCCAGCCCACCTGAGACTCGCCTCCGTCTGCCACACGTCTGAAGCGTTTACCATCACCTCCTGCTGCTCCTCAAATCAGCATCAACAGTATTCTCTCTCTCTCTCTTTTCCTTCTCTCTCTCTTTCCCTCTCTCTCTCTCTCTCTGTCTCTCTGTCTCTCTCTCTCTGTCTCCCTTTTATGTGTGGGCATGTGTTTGTGTTGATTTGTTTGTAAAATAAGCTTCTTCTCAAAAGAAAAAAGTAGGCCTCTGTAGTCGTGGCGATAGCAGGGAGTTCTATTGTCAGGATGGTACCGTGGAAGGCGTGAGGTGAGGAGTCGTCAGTTGCCATGGTGATGGAGTTGACTGGCAGCAGGGTGTGAATACATACACAGATGACATAGATTAGGACACATGAAAGGTAAAGGTGACAGTGACAGAGTTAGGCATCGCAAGAGAGACAGAGAGAGAGAGAGAGAGAGAGAGAGAGAGAGAGAGAGAGAGAGAGAGAGAGGGAGGACAACAGACAGGAAGTGTGAAATGAAGACTTACATAGAGAAATCGAAGATAATGTATGTGCGTAGAGCTGGATATGTGAGAAACTGAAGGGCACAGAGCATTCTCAGTGTTTGTGGTAATCTGTGTGTGTGTGTGTGTGTGTGTGTGTCAGTCTTAGTGTGACAGAATAAGAGTATGTTTGAGGATGTGTGGATGTGAGTGAATAAAGGTGTAAGTGTATCTGTGTGTGCGTGTGTGATATTGGGGTTGACAGTGTTTGTGTGTGTTGTGTGTATATATGTGTGTGTGTATGTGCGTGTGTGTGTGTGTGTGTGTGTGTGTGTGTGTGTGTGTGTGTGTGTGTGTGTGTGGTGTGTGTGTGTGTGTGTGTGTGTGTGTGTGTAAGCAGTGGGGATTTCTCCTACATTAATATTTATTGATGCTAATATGCCCTGCCGGAGAGAGGTGCATGCTGGGAGCTCAGTAAGCGAACCCCACAGGACTTCTCCGGATCGGAACGCCAGCATTCCGGATTAAACCCCCTGATCCTGACACTGGGAAATTTACACTCAATTATTCATGCCTGGAACGCCGGAATTGGCATGTTACCATGACTACAGCATCCTTGGCACTTTGATGAGTGTGGCAGGCCTTATCAGCACTGTGACAACAAGCCCAAACTCTCAGAAACTGCACCAGACACTATTATCATATTCTCACAACTCCACAAGGGCAAAAGGTCACAGTGTGTGAGTGTGTGTGTGTGTGCACGCGTGTGCGTGCGTGCGTGCGTGCGTGCGTGCGTGCGTGCGTGCGTGCGTGCGTGCGTGCGTTCGTTTCTTACTTTGAATTTAGAGCAATAAATGCAGCATGCCTCAATCACCCTCATGGTCATACACAACGTGACGCAGAGAAGAGAAAGCACTCCCGTGACCACAGCACAGCACAGGACCGTAGTTAAAGGTTCAAGGTTTACACCCACACCTTCAATTAACTCAGCCCATAATCCCATAAGGCTACAACTTCCATATATATTTTCCATATGTACTGTATTTTCGATTGTGATCTTCACAACAACTTTTTTCCCACCTGACCTCGGACATTACATGGATAGACGGATCCACTTGAAGGGGTGGGAGGACGGGCGATGGTAGCACCTCTCGTGTGTGTGTGTGTGTGTGTGTGTGTGTGTATGCCTTACAGTAGGTAGCCTATTTGAGACTGTGTAACCTAACCCCCAGTCAGATAGGCTGTTCCAACATCAAGTGGGCCGAAACCAGCAGGTGAAATGTTTTTTCCCGTGATTTTTTTCACACATTGCTGTGGCCTTGCTAGGTGGGCCAGCCCATCTGGCATTGATATGCCCCACCCTGTCTATCACATTAACTTTATTATGTGCTGTGATATTCAATGGAAACAAGAGAGCTAGAAAGCTCAAGGACTTGTGAAGAACAGCAGTCAGGAGCAGGGGCGTATATTAGCGTTGGCATATATTAGCATTGGCATATATTAGCAGGGGTGCTGGTAGGAGTTGATAACATTCAGGGCTTAGCCCAGACCTGCATTTTTTTTTTTTATTATGGCAGCTAAATGAACCATTTTCACACAATTTGAGACAGAATCATTCAAGTCCAAAGACATGGCATACAGGGACTCCCCTCTGTCTGAAACATGAACGTCACCCCATCCATTATTCCACGCCGCTTGTCTACATGAAAATGCTTTTACGCTAGGTCACACGCCACGGGACCGTGGACATCGCCTTAGGTTACCCCATAAACTCACGTTGATGAAGCATAACAGATTCAGGAGGATTTTATAGACAGGAGCTCCATGGGCATAGCAGTAGAGACAGCTCCTTCAGATCTGATGTAGAATCAGTCCATTAGCTCACACACAGACACACACACAGACACACACAGACACACACACACACACACACACACACACACACAGACACACACACAGACACACAGACACACACCACACACCACAAACACACACAACACACACACACACACACACAACACACACACACAACACACACCACACAGACACACACACACACACACACACACACACACACACACACACACACACACACACACACACACACACACACACACACACACACACACGCGCCTTATGAGAGATCAGAGGAGGGAGAGGCTCCTCAGGATGCCAGGGCCCAGCCCAGCCTAGTTCACTCTTACCAGCTTGCCAGGTCAGCTTCCCCATGTCGGGCAGCCGGCCCAGCTGGACCAGCTGGCCCCACTGGCATGAGCGGAAGTGAAGATGGCACGGGTTGGCAGGTGTGGCAACGGTCCAGGAAGCTGGCATATTCCCTCCTGAGAGACTGGCACCCGGTCTGGCAATACTTTTCGGCAGTCTCTCTCAGAAACACACACAAACACATGCACAGACACGTGTTAACACACACACACGTGTACACACACACACACACACACACACACACACACACACGCACAGACACAATGTCACACTGAGGCGCACTAATCCAGATAAAGTTCTCACAGAGGCATCCTGAAACATGTGGAGAAAGCTTTGTGATACCATGGTGAGTGTGTGTGTGTGCTGACAGTGTTCAGTGTTGGTGGGAGCTGGTAACAGTCACCTGGTGTGTGTGTGTGTGTGCGGGCGGGCTTAGCACCTCTGTGCCCTTTCCGGCTAGGGCCCAGATGTGTTGAAGGTGGGGGGTGGCACAGGAAGAGACTCAGTGAGGGTGGGGGGAGTTGGGGTCATGCCAGTGATACCCTTACTGCAAAACACAATCACTGTGTGTGAGGCGTCTGAGATGACTTGCTCCCACACAGACACACACAAACACACAGGGTAACAATTAACAGATACTGAATGTGTGTGAGAGAGACAGGGGACAGAAAGAAAGAGAATGAGAGAGAGAATGATAGACAGAGAGCAAGAAAAAGTAAAGAGTGTGAGAGATGGAGACAGAAGAGACAAGAGAGAGAGAGAGAGAGAGAGAGAGATGAGAAGAGACAGCAAAAATAGGTAAAAGAAGAGACAGGCAAATAGATGAGAAAAGACAGAAGCTTTATCTCCTTCTCCAGCTCACTGAGGTGCCCAGAGATGCTTAACAGCAGCCATCATTACTTACAGGCCAGAGATGGAGGGAGAGAGAGAGAGAGAGAAGAGAGGGAGAGAAAGAGAGAGGGAGAGAGAGAGTGAGAAAGTGAGAGAGAGATGGAGAGAGAGAGAAAGAGAGATGGATGTGACTCTAAATGCACTCCACAAGAGAGAGAAAAACAGAGAGGGGGGGGGGGGTATGTGTGAAGAGGGAGACAGGGGAAATACGTGTTTGTGCCGCAGTGCATTTGTACCTCAGTGTGTGTGTGTGTGTGTGAGAGAGAGAGAGAGAGAGAGAGAGAGAGAGAGAGAGAGAGAGAGAGAGAGAGACTATTTCATCGTCTTGGTTGAACGAGCCAATCAACAGGTGTGTGAAAAACAAAGCCATGGTTGTGAGTGCTTGAGGAAGACTTGGTGCAGTCTTTCACTGAATAACAAACACACAGGGCTGCAGACACATGGGATTAAACACACACACACACACCAGAGAAGAGAGAGGACTAAATAGAGCAGAGAGCAAAAAACACACACACACACACTCACTCACACACACACACACAGATGAGAAGACAGAGGAGTAAACAAAGCCGAGAGCAAACACACAACACACACGATAAGGAGAGGATGTCAATACGTACACAAATCTTTCCCCTACCTCCCACAACAACAGAATACACAATATTTTAAATACACACTCAGTCACACACACACACAACACAAACAGACGCACCATACACACACACACAAACACACGGGAGGGACAAAGAGAGAGAGTGAAAAAGAAAGATCATCTGTTTTGGATGTGAGCAGACAAGCCAGTCCTCCTGGTAAGATTGACTACACAATCACAAAGATTCTGACAGTTTATATTTATTTATTTATAAAGATTTAACAGGGTTTATGAATAGGTATATTTAAACTGGGGCACAGAAATGCTTTTCATCCAAGTGTTTGTGTGAGAGAGAGAGACGGAGAGTGGAGGTGGGGGGTGCAATGTAAGAGTGTGTGTTTGTGTGTGTGTGTGGGGGGGTTGTCAATGTAAGAGTGTGTGTTTGTGTGTGTGTGTGTGTGGGGGGAAGTGTCAGTGCAAGAATGTGCTTGTATGTGTGTGTGTGTGTGTCAGTGTAACCCCCTCCCTCCTGTGGCGTTGATTGATTCCAAAGGTATTACTTTCCTTCAACATTCAACATACTAGCTTACCTTAACCACCCCAACCCCCCCCCCCCACCCCACCCCACACACACACACACACACACACACACCGATATGTGAGCATACACAAACATATACACACACACACAGCCTCAGTGTGTATCCGTCACACCCCCCGCCACTCCTATGTTCCTTTTCTCATGCAATATTAATGACAGTTTATCCGTCACTTAGACAAAATGTCACCCATTGTCAGCTTCACTCTGCACCTCTGCGTTTCTCCGGCATTCAAAGCCTCCTTCTTCACAGAGGTCACCTCTGTTTGTCCCACTGGGGACACCATACAGCAGGGAATACAGCCCCCAGTTGTTATGGGAACGGTGGCAGTTGCGGGTGTGCCACTTAGAAACCTGATATTCAGGAATTTCACAGGAAATGCTCACACACACACACACACACACACACACACACAGCGACGGCAGGCCGGCCCTGAACAGCAGTGTTAAAGTGAGGGCTGATGCTGGCAGATGGCCAATAAAGAAACTAATTAAAGTCTTGAATGGCATTTCATCAGCAGAGCTCTCCCACTTCAGAGCCCTGAATTATCAGTCTTTCCCCCTGCACCAATGTGTGTGTGTGTGCCTGTTTTATTTGTGTGTTTATGAGCATGTAATATCGAGTATGTGTGTATGAACCTGTGTGTGTGTGTGTGTGTATATTTATGTATGCTCACATATTGGTGTGTGTGTGTGTGTGTGTGTGTGTCTATCAAACATCTCAGGAGCCACTTCAGGGGTAGACACACACACACAGATATTATTATCAAACCACTTTAATGACTGCAGTAACACCTCTGCATCCTTTACTACTAATGGAAGGAACAGAGGATCGACCCTGTGTGTGTGTGTGTGTGTGTGTGTGTGTGTGTGTGTGTGTGTGTGTGTGTGTGTGTGTGTGTGTGTGTGTGTGTGTCTCAGGTTGTTGTGACGTCCTCCTCTCCAAACTGGAACATATCGTCGGCGTATAAGTCCTCCGGTAGCTCCTCGTCTCCGTCTCTGAAGAATGTGGGGAACGGAAGGTCCCTGGTCTGACCGGCCCTCTTTGGTAATCTGGTGTCCCGCACCTGACAACGCAACACAAGCTTCAGTATCAAACACACACACACACACACCCTCCAACTGCACCTCACAACGCAACCCACACACACACACACCACACACACACAAGCATCCGCCCTTGATCCAAACAGTCTATATTAACATACTGACCTTATGAATAAATGTAAGAGCACAGTGGGACTAAATAACCCTGTCTCCAAACTCTCCCTTTCTCTCACACACACACACACTAAACAATCCTGTCTCAAAATTATTTTCACACTCTCACACACACACACACACACACACTAAACAACCCTGTCTCGAAATTATTCACACACACACACACACACACACACACACACACACACACACACACACACACACACACACACACACACACACACACACACACACACACACACACACTAAACAACCCGGTCTCCAAATTCCCCCTTATTTAACGCTCTCTTAGTTTCATCCCATTTTCTAACAGTGTGGTAGATGGAGGATTAAAGTGTACATTAATCCAAGGGTCACACAGTGTGAATGTGTGTGTGTGTGTGGTGTGTGTGTGTGTGTGTTGTACATAGCAAGCAGAGTGGGTGTGATCGATGTAGAGATTATTATTTATGCATGGTTCACACACTCTTCTGACCCCCTCCTTGATGGAGATGGATTGAGCGGTCTGCTGCCTGTGCGTGTGCGTATGTGTGCGTCTGCCAAGGTCAGTGATTCTGCTGTCTTGGACAATGTTCTACTCTTATTTTAGCAAGCGTGAGAGTGAAAGTGAAGACGCCAGCACAAAAGGAGAAGAGAACTTGCTCATCAATCTTGGCCATGAATCAGCATTTAATGGAGGGGTGTGTGTGCGTGTGTGTGTGTTTGTGTGTGCGTGCGTCTCTGAAAGCCTCAATATCACTGCGCAGTTGTACACTCTTGTGTACGTACATAAAGTCATTGGGTTGACATTAACAGTGAGAACGAGTGGTTTTGTTTCGGTATACACGTGTGTGTGTAGTGCTGGCATTTGTACTCGAGTGCCTGAGAGTGTGTGTGTGCCACTCACCTTCACTAAGCAGTTTTTGTGTCCAGGAATGGAACCGTTGACATACAAAATATTATATCTGTTGTTTACTCTCCATAGCTGAGAGAGAGAGAGAGAGAGAGAGAGAGAGAGAGAGAGAGAGGGGAGAGAGAGAGGGAGAGGGAGAGAGAAAAAGAGAGAGGTAAGTCAACACACAGGCATCAGAAAGGAAACAGAAAGAATTTCCTCCCATGTCCAATCAGTTCATGTTAGGGTGGATGTGTGTGTCTGCACTAGTCTATGTGTTGGGTGGATGTGTATGTCTGCACTAGTCTATGTGTTGGGTGGATGTGTATGTCTGCACTAGTCTATGTGTTGGGTGGATGTGTATGTCTGCACTAGTCTATGTGTTGGGTGGATGTGTATGTCTGTGCTAGTCTATGTGTTGATGTGTGTGTCTGTGCTAGTCTATGTGTTGGGTGGATGTGTACGTGTGTGCCAGGTTCGCTGTGTGTGCATACGTTGGTGCATCGGTATGTGTGTGTAAGTGTGTGTGTGTGTGTGTGTGTGTGTGTGTGTGTGTGTGTGTGTGTGTGCAAGGTTTGTGCGTGTGTAGTCTGACCGTGCATGTCTGTGTTAGTTTGTGAGTCTGTGTGTAGGTGCATGTGTGTGTATGAGTGTGTGTGTTTTCACCTTTAAGCCAATTGCTGTCTCAAATTTATTGCCCATCTGGCCCGGCATTTTTGTTCCTTTGAAAACTTTAGCTGGATCCTTAAACAAACAAACAAAAAAAGGACATTCTTTAAAAACAAAACTACAAAACATTCTTTAAAAAAACTACAAACAAGAACATATGCACTTACTCCTATATGCGCACCTAGCACGCACACACACACTCTCTCCCTCGGTCTTCCCAGTTTCGATATGCCCCGGTGCACACACACACTTCCCCAGTCTTATATGTATCCATATGTCCAAGACTGCGTGTGTGACACACTCATACACACACACACACACACACACACACACACACACACAGTCTTACCCCTCCTGGGCCTAGAGATCCGGGTCTCCTATGAGTTTTGGTCTGGCCGTGGGTAGCAGGCTGACCGTGGAACCCCCAGCGTTTCATCACACCCTGGAAGCCCTTTCCAATCCTGAGACAGAGATGGGAACAAAACTCATCACACTCATCACCACTCAACACCACTAGACCCAAACCCATCCCAACACCACTAGACCAAAACCCATCCCAACACCACTAGACCAAAACCCATCCCAACACCACTGGACCAAAACCCATCCCAACACCACTAGACCCAAACCCATCCCATCCCATTACTACTAGACCCAAACCCATCCCAACAAAGTGTCACCAAAACAAGGTCACTGAAGGGAATGGTGGAAGGAGATAACTAGCAATTTCTTGTGTGTGTGTTTGTGTGTGTGTGTGTGTGTGTGTGTGTGTGTGTTCACAAATGACTTACGTTTTAGCGGTGACGTCTACATACTGCCCAGGTCGGAAGTGAGCCGCATAGAGAGGAGTGCCTAAACAAACATACCATAATATGTCAGACAAGGGATGGATGGATGGATGGATGGATGGCCAAAAAAGAAATAGATCAAGGTAGATATACAGCACGTTGGGCAGTGAAACTGGGTGGTGGGTTTGATGGGGTCGAGGCGCTCGCTACCTGGTTTGATGATGGCATTGTCTGTGACTCGGAATGTTGAAACCTTCTGTTTGGGAGGAACTCCAGCATTCCGGAAGAACTCTATGGATTCTTCTGTCCTCTAGAATGACACAAACACAGACGTTAGCAACTAGGGGGGGCCCACAGAGGACTGCACCAGTCTGGGGGTGCAGTGACTGCGTCCTCATAATGAACTGCACTCCCTTCCCCCAGCCCGACTGCAGTCTGTCTAAGGTCCCTACTGAGCCGTAGAGGATGCTTTTCCCCTTACACTTCTATAACTGTAAAGGTCAACACACACGGCAAGCGATGCGATGGCAGCCGATGACAGGTGATCGACAGCATGGAATCAAATCTATTGAAGCCAACTGCAGTCTGTCCACGGTCCCAGCTGATCTGTCGAGGATGCCTCTTCTCTTCCCTTCCCTTTCTCTAACTTTAACACTCTGGACGTGTTCCCATCGCTGCTCCTGGGCCATTACGTTTCTGTCCGTCAGAGCACCCGTGGGCAAAGATAATGACTACATCTCTTCTGTAATCACAACACACACACACACACACACACACACACACACACACTTGGGGCCTTTCCCTGCTGAGCAAGCAAGCCTTCTGCTGGGGTCTCAGAGAAACTGTCAAACTCGGAGAAACTGTCTTTTCTGTCCTGCTGCAGCTACAAGCCTGACCAACAAACATAATGAGAAAACCTACGCCATCAGCAGTGTTTACTCCCCTACCGACAGAGAGCTCAACATGCTGTCTGTACCTACGCCATCACCAGTGTTTACTCCCCTACAGACAGAGAGCCCTACGCCATCACCAGTCTTTACTCCCCTACAGACAGAGAGCCCTACGCCATCACCAGTCTTTACTCCCCTACAGACAGAGAGCCCTACGCCATCACCAGTCTTTACTTCCCTACCGACAGAGAGCTCAACATGTTGTCTGTAGCTCATCTTCTCAGTGACATCACTATGCTCCTCTCTAAAGGACCTTAATGTGTGTCCACTTCTGCTATACTGGTATTATATATACACAACAAATTGTACTGTAACACAACATACAAAAACCACAGCCTAATGTAATCTGACTCAACCACAGAATACTGTACACCATAACAACACAACACACCTGACAAAATCACCAACACAGGAATTTGACATTTAGATCATATCATATATCAGACAGGATGACATTCACAGTCAGCGCACTCTCCCTGCGCCCCCCCCCCCC
>NC_045170.1:7268560-7276060 GCF_900700415.2 Clupea harengus | reverse complement strand
TGTTGTTGCCCGTTTTACTCAGATTTAACTGTCCTTTGAAAAACATTTTATACATCATCAGTTAAAAAGTAATATACAGACAACTGAATTATCAAAACTAAAGCTTAAGGAACCACATTTTCCGTACACCGTTGTGTACTTCTCTTATTTTGAGATACACCCCTTGTGAGGCAACTAGAGTTAGTGGGACTGTATGAGCCTTAAAAGTCACTATACCTGAAGTAGGGTTACAACATGCCTGTCACCCGACTTAGTCCATATTGGCATCATTCCCAATTTAATAGCGATCAACCCTACCCTTCGGCTACCTGAAACAGACGAAAACATACACAAACAAATCCATGGTTACAAATGCACTTGTGACCTTCTAGCTTTAGGCTACATCCATAAAAATATACTAGCCTACATCAGAGCACATCTCTATTACACAGTGACATTAATCATGTTGCCCTACTTAGTTCATGACTGTTTACTGCACCCACAAATAAAAAAAAAGCCTATTTGGTCAGTAATTTCAATCAGTCATAGTTACAGACAGTCTGACTAAGACGTGGCCATACATCTTCTGCAGTGCACTGAGACTGGATACCCATCAAAGGTAATTTAAAATCTTAGAAAAACAAGGGATTGAATAACATCATCTTCTAATCTACCAAGTCAGCGTCTGTAGCTAATACCTTCCTGCCACTCTTGGCGGGGCCAGGGCTCGTCTTTCAGGGGGTAAAGTTTGTCTGCAGTCATCTGCTTGAAATCCTCCGCCACGACCTGCCGCATGAAGCTCGCATTGTCCTCGGTGAGATTTTCTTCGAACCATGTCGTGCTTTTAATCGTCCTCACGAACTGAGCAGCTGGGACGCCGATGCTGTGAGCAGAGTGAGCAGCAAGACACATAACTTCCAATATTCAAACGGTTCCTAGAGCCACAGCTAGCTATCCACTAGTGCAGATACGTACTTAGTCTGCATTGCTATAAAACACAGGGGAAATAGCTACAAAATAAACCATGATTAAATTAACCAAAGCGAGGTCACGGTACCTAGTTTTCTATCTCAACATTACCTGTCAGTGGTTCGCGTTAATGTAGCCGGAGATCCAGTTCCGCTGATAAATACATGCGTTCCACGAAGAAAAGGATTTTTAAGTCTAAAAAACCTATACGTCCAAGAAGCCATGTCTAAAACACACCATGTAAACGTCTTATTTTGACTTAAGGGGTAATCTTTTTAATCATTGTACTGCTACAGAAGTACCCATGCCGTTCTAATGTTTGTCCTAATGTCACCCCTGGAACTTCCGGTACAGCGCTGATATAATTCCGGTAGTGTTTTGCACTCCTTCTCTATTGTTCCTTTTTGCTGCAACCTGTTTTCATCCAGATATTGACAACCCCCAGAGTATTACAAGCCTCGCTATTGTTTCGTTTGTTTAAGACTTTGTACGACTATTGTGAATAGAAAGCAATGTATTCATTCAAAGTAGAAAGTTGGCTGTGCAAACAAGCCTGTTTAAAGATATCCCAGAGTAGAATTTAACTAATAAGATCAGATCTAGACTTGTCTTTTATTTCCGGTATATATGCATCTAAACATTATTATATTTTACAATGTGCTGTATCCATCAGCAATGGACTGTAAAGTGTAGTTTCAGTAGATCTATTTTCCCCTCTTCTGAATCTGAGTTCTCGGATGGCTTTTTATTCTCTGAACTTCTATTGACTCTGTCACTTTCTCTGACTTCCATTAGACATCCAGGACAGGAAAGAAACGTGGTAAATACTAACTGACCACACACTTACATTATGTCTGAATGAGAAAATAATTACTGCTATCGGACAATTTTATAGAGTAGGACTACGATAACCATTGAATAAATGTTTGGATTTGTGTTATCCATTGCCATTGCTTTTAGCTATGACGCACTGTTAATTACTTTTTGTGTTTTTCTAGTTGGTGTACTTGGTATAAGAAAAGTAGTTGCATCTGTTGCAGTCTGCAGAGATCTATTCTGCTCACATTACTCCGGCTGTGTGTTGTTTCATGCTGTCAGTGAAGTCCAAGGACACTCATCTAAAATGCTGCAACGGAATCAGCCACCTCCAAGATCCCAGAGGCTCATCCAAACATACACTTGTAGCAACCAAATCTGTATTCTTACAGAGGAGACCAACACAAGGGACGGCACCGGAAAGATTCTCTCTTTATTTATCAACGTGCAAAATACAGGGTGTATTATCAGCATTGTCTATATACATTCACACATATACTCGCTTTCATTTCCCCCTCTGTTATACATATGTGGCACACATTCACACACACACACACACACACACACACACACACACACACACACACACACACACACACACACACACACACACACACACAGAGACATGCTTGTTTAAGACTCAGACATAGAGTCTTCTACAAACTGATAGCAATACTACATTCCTGCATACAGTATATCATGGTCCCTTTACATTGTAAGAATATGTAAGAAATATAGCAAAAGATTTTGGACAAAGTTATACAAAAGAAACACAAACGGTATCTCCTCTAAATATTTATATTCTATGTTGCACTCCTACGAGTCAGACGTATTTAGAGTTTTAGAACCTCTCCCTCTTATACTTGGCATGCAACTTAACTATTTACAAATGGATATAGGTATAGAACCGCTGCCTGTCTGACTTAGCTACACATGCGAAACAAATGTAAAGAAACACAGAAACAGTTCATAAGTGGGAACTATGGGACAACTGATAACTATTCAGTGGCTAGGTCATTGGCTACGATTTCATACAAACACATTATTGTTTTTTTTTTTAGATTTTGTTAACGGACAACATATCTTGGTTAAAGCAGAACTGAGAACTTAAGGTTCTTGTGTTGACATGGCACTGGATGCTAAAGAATGTGGTGGAAAGGTCGACTCCGGACTTTAACTGTGAAACACCTCTAATGTCTGTAGCTCACTGCTGTCAGCTGAAGAGCTCTGATGAAAGAGATGCGGCGCTCAGGGGCTGAAGGCCCTGGAAGACTCGTAGTCGGACATGCATTTGGGCTTTATGCCCTTGCCATTGTAGTAGTCCACCACCTGGTTGGGAACCTCTGCCAGTACACTCTTGGCAAGAGCAGCAGGAGAGGCCTGAGTGAAAGAGAGAGCGAGAGAGAGGATAGAGGGGGGAGGGGGGGGGGGGTAGAGAGAGAAAGAAAGCAATAGAGAGGGGTGGGTTAAGAGAGAAAGAGAGCAATAAAGAGAGAGATTAAGAGAGATGGAAAGAACGATCGAGAGACAAAGAAAGATAGAAAGAGGGAGTGATGAAGAGAGAGAGAGGGAAAGAATGAAGGAGAGAGACAGATAAAGAAAAGAGACAGAGAAGTGGAGAGAGAGAGAGAGAGAAAGAGAGATGGAGAGAGGGAATTAAGGGAAAAGGGTTGTGTGAGAGCGAGATGGAGGGGGGAGGGAGACAGAGAGATGGAGAGAGATTGAAATAGAGAGATGGAGGGGAGGACCGAGACAGAGAGATGGAGAGAGATTGAAAGAGAGAGAGATGGAAAGAGGGAATGAAGGGAAGAGTGAAACAGGGCGGAGAGAGAAAAGAGAGAGAGATGGAGGGAAGCTATAAACAATTGTACCAACACAGCACAAGAGTAATGTATACCTCTCATCTGAACCTCTCCTGCTCCAACAATATTACATTTAGACAGACAGACAGACAGACAGACAGATAGATAGATAGATAGATAGATAGATAGATAGATAGATAGATACATTGATAGATAGATAGATAGATAGATAGATAGATAGAGTACTTTACTTATCCCCAAAGGGAAATTTCAGTGTTGCAGCAAAAATTCACATAAATGACAAAAAAAAACACATAACTTACAAAAACAGACCCAATAAGAGATAGGTAAAAAGACAGAACAGAATAACACAAAACTTCTACTATACTAGATAGAATAAAAATAGAATTTAACTTGAAGGCCAGATATTGCTGTTAATGTGTGAATTAAATGTAAAATGTGCATAGCCACTCAGAAGAGGAGTCTCCTCTCCCGGCACAGAGGGAAGAAACTGTAGATGGCTACTGCACCGGGCAGGAATGATCTCCTGTAGCGGAGCTGAAAGAGCCTCCAACTGAAGACACTCTGTTGTCTGACCAGTAGGTTGTACAGGGGTGAGAGGTGTGTGTGCATTATGTTGAGCAGCCTGTGCAACATCCTTCTCTCCACAATAAGCATTAGGGGCTCCAGAGCAGTCCCCAGCACAGAGCCAGCCTCGGACCCAGTCCCCAGCACAGAGCAGTCCCCAGCACAGAGCCAGCCTTGGACCCAGTCCCCAGCACAGAGCAGTCTCCAGCACAGAGCCAGCCTTGGACCCAGTCCCCAGCACAGAGCAGTCCCCAGCACAGAGCCAGTCTTGGACCCAGTCCCCAGCACAGAGCCAGCCTCGGACCCAGTCCCCAGCACAGAGCCAGTCTTGGACCCAGTCCCCAGCACAGAGCCAGCCTCTGACCCAGTCCCCAGCACAGAGCAGTCCCCAGCACAGAGCCAGCCTCGGACCCAGTCCCCAGCACAGAGCCAGTCTTGGACCCAGTCCCCAGCACAAAGCCAGTCTTGGGCCAACTATAGCCACTACAGCTAAGGGAGTGGTTCTGGTTCTGGTTCGTTTTTGAGCAATACCTTAAACTGTTCTGACTGGAGATTCTGAACTAAAATCTAATAAGGCATAAGAATACTCCTGTAGACTGTCCTAATACTGCAGAAATCAGATGACCAATAATGGTAAAGGCAATCCGCAGGAAAGCACAATAATGGCAATTTCAGTGAGAGACTTTGCACCCTAGGATCAAGGCCTCCTAAGATCCAGTGGTGATCAATTAGTTGTAGTAGTTCCTCCCTGCGGTCCCAGCTCTGTGCTCTGTGCTCTGTAGAGGCCGGTCCACCTGCCCTTCAGTGTACGCATCACCGCCCCAGAGAAAAGAAAAACAGTGACAGCAACAGCGACACTGTGACTAATCCTTCTTGTGGGCGTGTGTGTGTGTGTGTGTGTGTGTGTGTGTGTGGGTAGCTTATTCTTTGTGTGTGCGTGTGTGTGTGTGTATTTGTGTGTGTGTGTGAGGGGGCGGGGGGGGGGGGGGGGCATCTTAGCCAGTCAATATATAATAAACTGACTCAGGTCCTTTCAATTATTATTTTCCTGTCCATGCCACTCCTCAATATACATCATGATGCAGCCCAACACATACTCCTTTAATGTTGTATGCAGTAGTCAACCTCTTAATATTCCCACACTAATTCACTAAAATAAATCTGTTTCCCAGCATAAGCTCAGCCTCTGAGAGGCTGATTATGTATTAGCTGCGCTCTACTTGGTTTTGATGGAAACCTACAGCCACATTCTCTCTTTATGCATAAAATCCTCTCAGCTCCACCGGAGTCTGCTAACACAGAGCACTGTCATTTTAACTAATAATATCTCCCCCCTCATAAACAGCCGTCTGTTGTGTCAGCAGATTTCTGCATCACTGGACTGCCATCAGAATTAAAACCTCTGTTGTGTTCACGCGCGGCTCTGGCTCGGTAAAGTGGAGACAACGAACGGGGCTCGGCCCGAGCCATACCCTATTCTACCCAATCAGCATGTTGCTTCAGGAGCACGGAAGGGAGGGCTGTAAATTGATTGGCTATTGAGCTCAAATATCCTTCGCCAGAATCGAGACACATTTTGTCCGCTGGACCTCTTACTTTTGCCGTATTCGACTCGTCTCTTTCATGCCGCGCTAGGCCAAAGAGCTGCATGATCTTTATCCAACTGGGACTACACCACTTCCTGTGCCATACCCAGTGCTGCACTCTCTGCTTTCTGTGCCATACCCAGTGTCTCTCTGCTTTCTGTGCCATACCCAGTGTCTCTCTGCTTTCTGTGCCATACCCAGTGTCTCTCTGCTTTCTGTGCCATACCCAGTGTCTCTCTGCTTTCTGTACCATACCCAGTGCTGCCCTAACTGCTTTCTGTGCCATACCCAGTGTCTCTCTGCTTTCTCTATCATACCCAGTGCTGCCCTAACTGCTTTCTGTGCCATACCCAGTGTCTCTCTGCTTCCTGTGCCATACCCAGTGTCTCTCTGTTTCCTGTGCCATCCCCAGTGTCTGTCTGCTTTCTGTACCATATCCAGTGTAGCACTCTCTGCACAAAGGAAAACCGTTATTCAGCTCAGTGCACCAAGGTCACGAATGAATCTACATTAAAAGTCAATCCCCACCCCACCCCTCTCCCCGTATCCCCTCTTTCTCTCTCTTCCTCCCTCCTTCTCTCTGCAGTCGATCCAGTCTAAATGCTAAATTTGAGGAGATCTATGTTCATGATCACATGATCACGCTGTCGTGCGCCATCACTGCTCAGGTTGAGGGGAGCACTTTTGGTTCACTGTGCAAGTGGGCGTGGCCTAAAGGTGCACCACTACGGAGGTCAAGTCCAACAAGCCTTCTAGTTTCAAAGGGATCTGATGTTTCTGAAACTCATACCAATGAGTTGCATTCTGGGTAATGCGGTTCTCAGGTGAAATATCAGGTGAAATACATCTGTCTGCTCTTATTAAGCTGACTCATACATCTCCAACCGAACCACAGAAAAAGAAATGAAGGACTCAGAATACTGATGCTCTGCAGCTTCTCTCTGGGCCAAGGGCAATTCAGGAAACCTGATAACACAGTTTCAAAAGTTTAAAGTGAGAGAGAGATATGTGAAATGTCCTCTCCCTTCACTAAGGCACATGTGGTGTCTAAGCCTGTGTGTGTGTGTGTGTGTGTGTGTGTGTGTGTGTGTGTGTGTGTGTGTGTGTGTGTGTGTGTGTGTGTGTGTGTGTGTGTGTGTGTGTGTGTGTGTGTGTGTGTGTGTGTGTGTGTGTGCATGTGTGCTTGTGTGTCGTGTGTCCTGCAGGGAATAACTGTCATATCTCAATTTCGGAGCTGGAAAGAACATCGTGAGCAGTATGTGAGCACAGCAGGTATACACTAAAAATAACACATCACACACACACACACACACACACACACACACACACACACACACACGCACACACACACACACAAACACACACACACACACACACAACACACACACACACAGACACAATGGACTGCTCAGTCTAGTGTGAACTGTCTAAATGGTGTGAAATCCATCTGAAAGTGATGTGACAGTGACCATGCTTCTCTCCGCGTGCCTTTTGCAGCTGTGTGTTATCTGCTGCCTACAGTCAATCTTATCACCTACCTCTTGCTCTCTCGCTCTCTTCCTCTGTCACCCTCTCTCTCTCTCTCTTTCTCTCCCTCACTCTCTCATCACTCTGTTTACACAGGCATTTTCAACAGTCTATATTTATCTCCATGAAATTCTATTAACTCCACTTGAGCTCAGTGACTATCTGTCTCTTCCTGCCTCTTGACCATGCTCCTCACTGATGGGTCTGCTTTGACTGCAGCAATCAGACTAATG
>NC_045170.1:7261060-7263560 GCF_900700415.2 Clupea harengus | reverse complement strand
TCAGTTCAGAACCTGCCATAACGTGCGACAGCTCGCTATGACAACTCACTGTGACAGCTCGCTGTCATATCTGTAGAGTCGAAGCATGAGGCTTCGCTTCCAAAGCCCTGACTGAGAGGCAATAACAGGTTCAGGACCATGGATAGCGACTGATCGACTAATACATTCAAAAATGAACACAATCATAAGCAATCATCTTCAGACATGTAAGTCCCCCCATTTGCAGTGTTTACATGCACTTCTACTTCCTCTCATTGTCAGAGCAGGAGCATAGGAGCAGTGACAGGAGAACACTTAAAGGTGCACTCCCCGATTCTGATCCAATACACTTTCTCAGTCAATCTCTAGCTGTCCGTTCGGTATGGGAGCTAAAAAACACTCTGGTGTTTGTCCACAGTCCTGGTGCTGTGACAATTCCAGCCAATCAGCACATTGCTTCAGGAGCACAGAAGGGTTAGCTTAACTCGAATATCAACAGGCTTTCACCAGGATCGTGGACTGTATTTTTGACTTTCTCCAGCTTCCTCACTGAGTTTCTTATCTTTCAATTGTTGCTCGTCTTAAAAGGGATAATTCAACCGGAAAATTAACTTGCCTCCAAAATCCTATTAATACGGTGACAGCAAACGCCCATAAAAGGTTTGCTTGCCAACGACCTATCCAGGGAAATGTCAGCGACCACTAAGAACTGGCCACCAGTCACCTCAGTGTTACAGGAAAAGGAGACTGCAACATTCAGCGTTGCTTTTGTGCCCCACAGATGAACAAGCCTGACACAGACACACAACATGGTTAGCACCACGGACAGCGACAGTCAGTCAGGAAAAACTACAACTAAACTACAGCCAATTACATTTACATTTACATATAGTCATTTAGCAGACGCTTTTGTCCAAAGCGACGTACAAGGGAGAGAACAGTCAAGCTAAGAGCAGTAAAAAACCTGGTGTAACAATAGATACTACTTTACATAAGAAATAGAAAAACGACCTAGAAAGGAAAAAGAAGTGCAGGAATGTAACTGCTGAAGTGCAAGTTAAGCACTAGTCAAGGTGCCAGTTAGGAAGGGAAGTGCTCTCTGAAGACAGCCATCAACTTGTCTTCAGACTGTTTCCCAGAGGGCAGAGTGGCAGGAATGGCATTGCCACTGTAGTTTTGCTTGTCAACGAGCTATCCAACACAATATCAGTGACCACTAAGAACTGGCCACCAGTCATCTCAGTGTTACAGAAAAGGAGACCGCTTTGAAAAAAAGCCTGATTCAGACACACAACATATTTAGCACCACGGACAGCGACAATCAGTCAGGAAAAACTACAACTAAACTACTGCCATCAAGATGTCTTCAGACGTTGGAGACTACCATTTTCCAGTTAGATTCCATTTTCCAGTGAAAAGAAGACTCTGGAGTGGCATTGGCAGTGCAGTGTGGCATGGTGGTGCAGTGGTTAGTGGTTTACATGTGGTTGACCAGGGTTCGATTCCCGATCGCTGCAAGTTGACTGTACATAGCTTTGGATAAAAGCGTCTGCTAAATACCTAGCCTTTACCTGTCAACAGTGCACATAATGAGGCTAGTGTTAGATGTGTGAGTCAGTGTTTCGTTGGGAGACATTTAGAATAGAGTACAGCAGAAAGAATAGTGAGGGCTTATCAAATGCAAGAGCACACTGAATAAGTTTAGAGTTCGTTGTGTGTGTGTTAGTGTTTGAAAGGGAGAAATTTACCTTGAAGTCAGGAGGTATCTGCGCTCCAAACCCATAAACGGGAAACATCTTATCACTGCACCCCAGAAAGAGAGAAATAAAGAGAAAAAGACAGACAGCATAAAATAAGTAGGTTTTTATGGGCTAAGTGGAGTTATTACGTCAAATCTGCCCTACCATAGTGGTTACTACACACACATATTGGTTGAACACTGTCTGTAGTTGATATTATTCATCTTATTGATTATCACTGTGATTATCACTCTCATTACTAACTCGTTACTAACTCATTACTACCGCATACTTCTGCTACTCCAGCTAGACAATGCCTGAACAGTAAAAAGCAGAGCAGCATTATCACACTGGCTGAGAAGACAGCTGTGAAGCTGCGCTGCTGCTACTACAGTGATGAATCACGCTCTGTTTCTGTGCTGCGGTGGTTGCTCTGCAGTGCCGACCTGTCATAGTCCTGGCAGATCTCCCCGACGGCCACCAGAGCCTTGAGGTACTCGTTGGGCTGGTAGGGGTGGATGTAGTGGAGGGAACAGCTGTTCCGCGGGTCTCCATTAGACGCTGTGAAGTCAATCGCCACCTGCGGGAGACGTGCTCGTTAATGAGCCTTAAGCACTCTCAATTCACTGCTCTGTGCTGCATCAACCCTCAGACACACACATGCGAACACACACTCACACACACACACACACACACACACACACACACACACACACACACAGATAGACATACACACACACACACACACATATATATACACACACACACACACACACATACAC
>NC_045170.1:7238560-7256060 GCF_900700415.2 Clupea harengus | reverse complement strand
ACACAAACACATGCAATTATGTTGATTCACAGACACACACAGTGTAATGTAAAACAACAGCAACACCAGACATAGCATGGTGCGACCGTCGTACTGCCAAAGGGATTTTGTGCATAACAAATAGCAAATATTAAAACAAGCTTGCCAAAATGAGAGAGAGAGTTTGCAGGGTTACTTAAACAGTGGAAATAAAATACATTCACTGCACCTACAGAAACATGAACCAGCTTGGGCAAAATCTATCTTTCAAACACATGCATAGACAGTGGAAGTGTGTGTGTGTGTGTGTACGCGTGTGTATGTACATGTATGTGTGTCTCTGTGTGTGTGTGTGCGTGCATGTGTGCGTGTGTGTGCGTGCATGTGTGCGTGTGTGTATGTACATGTGTGTGTGTGTATGTGTGTGTGTGTGTGTCTCTCTGTGTGTGTGTGCGTTTGCATTTGTATGTGTGTGTGTGTGTGTGTGCGTGTCTCTCTGTGGGTGCGTGCAGTGTGCCATTATGTGTGTTGTGCATTGTGTGAGTGTAATGTGTGCAGTGACCGTCGTGTGCTCGTGTTTGTGTGTGTGTGTGTGTGTCAGTGTGTGTGTGTCAGTGTGTGTCAGCAATAACACAGGAAGTGACAGTCGCACTTCTGCTGAATCATTAATGGTTTAGATTAGTGTGGTGGTAATCTATATTTTCGACCAAGACCTATTAAAATTTTACCAGATTGCTACTGCTGACTTTTCAGCCTCCTCAGTAAAACGGATGCAGCTAAGCAACGTGAATTTGTGTGTGTGTGTGTGTGTGTGTGTGTGTGTGTCTCTATAAGCGTGCATGTGTATAAACATGGATGTATGAGTGCAGATGTTTGTGTCTGTGAATGTGTATGTGTGTGTTGTGTGTGTGTGTGTATGTGTGTGTATATGGATATATGTACATGCAGTTGAAGACTAGAGAAACTACATTAGCAGGGAAGGAGAGTACTGAGAAAGCACTTTGAGAGGTTTTTAATCCATCATAATGAATGAAGTGTTCTGAAACTGGCTATTGCACTAAAGTAGACCGGACCATTAACGTGTGTCTTCTTTATGCATTTTCTTTTACATACTTTTTCGCTAATTAAAGATGTAACTTATAACCGAATGTAAATTTAGAGGAGCCAGGAAATGCTCTCTCCCTCTCTCTCTCTCTCTCTCTCTCTCTCTATCTCTCTCTCTCCTCTCCCTCTCTCTGGTTAGAAAGCTTCTACACCTGTGGCACCTCTGACCCTTTCCAGACGTGTGTGAATCTGGCGTTGGCAGGGTAACCAGATGTTTATTTACTCTTGACGCCATGGATATGCCCCACTTCAGGGGAACCCACTGTTACCGACCACCCTGATTCTGTCGTCATGGAAACCTCCTCATCTTCGGCAAAGACAGTGTGAATATTTGATGATCTTTGCTCACAGACATGTCAGGTAGAATAAGTGTTATGATATCTACAGCAGAGCGGTGAATCATCGCTCATCACTGTCTCAGCAGACGGCTCTGTGAGGTTATTCAGGTTACTACAGCTCCAGCTAACTGCAGCTACCAACTCAATCATGCTAAACCCCACAGATCCACCTTCAAAGCTCACTTCAGAACTCAACCAAAAGAGGAAGGGCTAAATGAGGAAATGATTATGCGTTTCCAAATGTACCTGAGTTAGTGTGGACAAACATGTCCAATGTTACATTTCTTGGGGGTTGATTGGGATTTTAGCTACCTAAACCAAGAAATGTACCTACCTACCCCCCCCCCCCCCACACACACACACACACACACACTCACACACACACACATACACACACTCACACATACAAACACACACACACACACACCTACTGACCCAATTTTCACACACACACACACACATACACAGACACGAACATACACACACACACACACACACACCACAAACACCTCCGACCCAATTTCTTTTAGATTTGGAGGTTACGGAAAACCAATATATTTTCAAGGATGGTCTGATTCAACACATGTGCTTTCAGAAGTGTGTGTGTGTGTGTGTGTGTGTGTGTGTGTGTGTGTGTGTGTGTGTGTGTGTGTGTGTGTTTATGTGTGGAGGATACTGATTGCTCCTCTCTATGCCTGTCAACACCTAATAGCATCACAGCTAGATTCTGGTTTAATTACTGAATTGTGTGTGTTTGTGAGTGTGTGAGACGTGTGCGGTGAGAAGAACAGCAGAATATAGAGAGAGAGCAAGTTGTGTGTGTGTGTGTGTGTGTGTGTGTGTGTGTGTGTGTGTGTGTGTGTGTGTATATATGTGTGTGAGAGAGCAAGCTATGTGTGGTTATTAGAAGTCGAGAATATACTCTCTTATCATCTCTCTTTTCTCTCATGGCCACGTAGTGTCATAAAGTGTGTGCATGTGTGTGTGTGTGTGTGTGTGTGTGTGTGACACTGACTGCTCCTCTATGCCTGTCAACACCTAATAGCATCACAGCTAAAGTAGGTTCTGGTTTAATTACTGATTGTGTGTATGTTTGTGAGTGTGTGAGACGTGTGTGGTGAGAAGAACAGCAGAATATAGAGAGAGAGCAAGTTGTGTGTGTGTGTGTGTGTATATATATATGTGTGTGAGAGAGCAAGCTATGTGTGGTTATTAGAAGTCGAGAATATACTCTCTTATCATCTCTCTTTTCTCTCATGGCCACGTAGTGTCATAAAGTGTGTGCATGTGTGTGTGTGTGTGTGTGTGTGTGACACTGACTGCTCCTTTCTATGCCTGTCAGCATCACAGCTAAAGTAGGTTCTGGTTTAATTACTGATTGTGTGTATGTTTGTGAGTGTGTGAGACGTGTGTGGTGATTTGTGTATGTGTGTGTATGTATGTGTTTATGTGTATGTGTGTGTGTGTGTTTATATGTAAATATAAGTGTATACTATGTGTTCTTTAAGTAATGTGTTTCATGTTAATATTGTCCTGTTCGAGAGCTTGGTGAAAGCCTATCAATGTGACTTCATTAGTATACTCCCTTGTGTCAAACTAACTTATAAAGCCTGTCCGTCAAACATGCCTTCTTATGATGCCCTCCTCTTCCTCTGAGGAGATCTTAGCCTACTCCCCCTGGATATGGCTGATTGTCCCTGCAGTGTGTGTGTGTGTGTGTGTGTGTGTGTGTGTGTGTGTGTGTGTGTGTTGTGTGTGTGTGCGTATGTATGTGTTTATGTGTGTGTGTGTGTGTGTGTGTGTGCGTGTGTGTGTGTGTGTGTGTGTGCGTATGTATGTGTTATGTGTGTGTGTGTGTGTGTGTGTGTGTGTGTGTGTGTGTGTGTGTGTGTGTGTGTGTGTGTGTGTGTGTGTGTGTGTGTGTGAAAGTGTATACGTGTTCTTTAAGCTCTTCCTCTAAGGAGATCTTAGCCTACTCCCCCTGGACATGGCTGATTGGTCAGCCTCACGTAGGGCCAAATCCTGGACTGATTGCTGCTGGGCTCTGCTGCTATGTGAACTGAATGAACAATGCTTTCCCTGCACTTTTCACACACACACAGACATGCACACACACGCGCACGCACACACACACACACACACACACACACACACACGCAAACACACGCACACACGCGAAATCAAATAAAATATATAATATATATATGTGTAGTTAAGCATGAAAGTGTATATGTTTGTGTATATTGTGTATTTACACATTGGTGTGTGTGTGTTGATGTGTGTGTATGTGTGTGTTGGTATGTGTGTATTGGTGTGTGTTGGTGTGTGTTGATGTGTGTTGGTGTGTGTGTGTGGTGTGTGTGTGTGTGTGTGTGTGTGTGTGTGTGTGTGTGTTGGTGTGTGTGCTGGTGTGTTACCTTGAGCTGGCGGTCCTCGTCTCCGCTGCAGAGTGTATTGAGGGAGACTTTAAAGGATTTCCAGACGGGACTTAAGTTATTCATGATCGTCTGTGAAACCCGAAAATCACACACTTCAGAGTTACACACACAACATCACCAAATGTGTGATTGTTTGTGAGTGTGAAAGAGAAAGAGTGAGTGTGTGTGTGTGTGTGTGTGTGTGTGTGTGTGTGTGAGAGAGAGTGTGTGAAAGAGTGTGTGTAGAGCATGTACCTCAGTTCTGTGTACAATTGACCCTGTGCCATCATCATTTATTCTGAAGATTTCCAGAAACGGGTCTGATTTGCTGAAGAAATCCTGAAAAAAGAGCATATCTTTAAACACGTAGACACACACACACACACATTGATACAGTATAGAAACACACATGCACACACACACACAAGAGTACGTAAACACAGACACACAAACACACACACACACACATGAGTACGTAAACACACACACACACAAATGAGTACATACACACACACACACACATGAGTATGTGAACACAGACACACACACACACCTTGTCGTCGAGTTTGCGGGCACTAAAAGCCAACTCTACATAATCATTGTTCCCAGAGAGCTCTTCTGCTGTGACCTGTGAAGCAATCAAACACATAGATCAGTTATCACCAAACAATCTGCTGCTCCTCTGATCTAGACAAACAATGGGTTTGTGTGCGTGTGTGTGTGTGTGTGTGTGTGTGTGTGTGTGTGTGTGTGTGCGTGCCTGGGTGTCTGCATGTGCATGTGTGTCTCAAACAAAGTGCCTGTGTGTGTCTCTGAAAATATATGTACTGTATATATATATATATATATATATATATATATATATATATATGTATGTATGCCTGTGTCTCTGTGTCTGTGTATGTGCATATGTATGTCTGAGCTGATATGTGTGTGAAATTGGGTGTGTTTGTTGTGTGTGTATCTTTGTCTGTATGTGTGCACATGTGCATATGTGTGCTTGTGAAAGTGTGTGAGTGTTGTATATGTGTCTGAGCTGATATGTGTGTGAAAGTGTGTTGTGTGTGTGTCTGAGCTGAGGTGCTTGTTAAAGTGTGTGTGTGTTGTGTCTGTGTGAAAGTGTGTGTGTGTGTGGGGGGGGGTGTGCATATGTGTGTCTGAGCTGAGGTCCTTGTGAAAGTGTGTGTGTGAGTTGTGTGTGTGTCTGAGCTGATATGTGTGTGAAAGTGTGTGCGTGTTGTGTGTGTGAAAGTGTATGTGTGTTGTGTGTGTGTCTGCCTCTCACCGTGATGGAGGATTTGCCTGACGTGTTTCCCTGCTTCAGTAGAGCTTTGGACAGCTTTCTCTGGGACACAATCTGTAGAAGAAGAGGAACAACAAAAACACACTCTCCCTATCAGCACCAGATGTTCTTACACACACATACACACACACACACACACACACAGTAGCCTACTCCACTCTCCGAGCTGGCAACCCTTTGTCAATTTTAGTGTACTTAGTGTACTTAGTGACTTAGTGTCACTTTGCTGCATTTTTCTTGTTTTGAAGTATGTTTAAAAAAGAACTCTAAATGCACTAAAACTTATCAATATTTAAATTGTACTATTTTTAACATTCTGACATTGTGCATTAATGATGTATCATTAGTTCAAATGTAACCTCCACCTAAGTGCACTTAAGTGACTGCTATTTTGGCACACAATTAAGGTGTATGAAAATGTTTTTTAAATATACTCTTTGTTAACTGCAGACACGATTGCAACTCATTCTAAATAAAATAAAATTATACAAAGGTAAAAAAGTACACTGAAGTAGACTTACTTTAAGTATAGTTAAGAATAGTTAGTATATACTATATATACTATCCCATAGCTATTGGTGGTACAGCTTATGGTACAGCTTGTGCTCACCTGTCTGGTTGTGCACTCACCTGGCCACAGGTGTGCTCACCTGTCCAAGTATGCACTCACCTAGTCAAAAGTGTGCGCTCACCTGTCCGAGAGTACACTCCATGGCACCCAGGAAGTCTGCATCTTTGAGTCCGTTGTGGCTGCTGATGTCGTGCAGCTCAAAGCGCAGCCTCTGGACCTCCTCGAAGTAGAAGTCCACGGTGAACACCTTCGAGAAGACCGGGTTGATGCTGCTTCGGATCACCTCTGTGCGGTCCACCTGCTCACACAGCACACAGCCAATCACAGCACACCTTACAGCAACCTCACAACTCATAGCCAATCAGTTAACACCTTACAGCAACCTCACAGAGCCAATCAGCTCACAATATACAGAGAGTACTCATAGCCCATCACAGCACACCTTACAGCAACCTCACAGAGCCAATCAGCTCCCAACTTACAGAGAGTACTCATAACCAATCAGTTAACACCTTACAACAACTGAATATAACCAGTAAGCTTGCGCCTTATTGCAAGTACTTATAGCCAATCATCTCACACCTTATGGCAATCACATATAGCCAATATGCTAATCAGCGCACACAACCTTAATATGATGCACAAAGGACTCAGTGAAATGAGAACCAAGTCTACATTGAGCTTTCATTGCAAAGAGTCTAGACACACACACACACACACACACACACACACACACACGCACACACGCACACACACACACACACACACACACACACACACACACACACACTAACAAACACACACAGAGTCACAGTCGAAGTGATATGTATATGTGAGCATTTTAATTGGGTGTACTCAAAGATGCTTTTAAGTTCTTTGCACATTAACATAATTTCCTAATCTGCTTCTCACAATCACACTCGTGTACTTACTTCTTACCATTACAAGCAGATCACAAACAACAGTGCACACACACACACACACACACACACACACACACACACACACACACACACACACATACACACACACAGCCTTTCACTTCATTTCCTTCAGAGATTATAAAAGGGATTAGATTATAAAACTGTTTGAGGTTTGTCTCTATCTGCGCCACTTTACATGGCAAACATAATTTCCATAATGATTCCAGCCAAATGATCTTACAAACACACACACACACACACACACACACACACACACACACACACACACACACACAACACACACACACACATGCACACCCATAAACAGTAATTGATGCTGGCATGCAAGGTCACGGCAGTTAAAGAGAGAAAGAGTGAAACACAACGGAGCAGGGTTGGGGGAATAGAATAGCGAGCGCACCCACCCCGGGGTTGGGGGAAGAGAATAGCGAGCGCACCAACCTCGAACCACTGGAAAGCTTGAGCATGGTTGAGGGAAGAGAAAAGCGAGCGCACCCACCCCGGGTTGGGGGAAGACAATAGCGAGCACACCCACCTCGAACCACTGGCCGTGGGACTGCATCTTGAGCACCACGCAGGGGTCTGGCTTGGACAGGGCGTCCCGGTCGGAGATGCCCTTGCATGCCACACGCAGCTCCACCTTGGCAAGGCATGGCGTGTTGAACAGGTCCAGGGTGGTGGCGGCAGACTCATATATATTACTCATGTTGGATTCTGGGTGTAATCTAGAGAGAGAGAGAGAGAGAGAGAGAGAGAGAGAGAGAGAGAGAGAGAGAGAGAGAGAGAGAGAGAGAGAGGGAGAGAAGCAGCATTACTACACAGCAAATCAAATGAAGATTCTGACAGTTACATCAATTTGTGTTTAAGTGTGTTTGTGTGTGTGTGTGTGTGTGTGTGTGGTGTGTGTGTGTGTGTGTGTGTGTGTGTGTGTGTGAGAGAGAGAGAGAGAGAGAGAGAGGGGGGGGGGGGGGGGGGGGGAAACCAGTTGTTTGTCTGGCCCAAATGTTTCAGACGTCTGTTGCACACATGGCAACTGTATCTGTCAGATTGGTGCTATTACCTGACCAGGACCCCATTCAGCTCACTGAGCTCCCTCTTACAGTGATTCGGCACTTTCTCAAACATGTTCAATCACTCAAGCATACTCAATCACTCACACACACTCAACCACTCACACACACAACACACACACACTCAAACACTCACACTCACTAGCTCACAACACACCACAGAGTTGTTTTGTTTGTTTGTTTTCAGTCTCCCAGAGGATTTCATCTGAGATCTCTCAGTGACTAACCCCAAACTAAGGCAAACAACAAACACACAAGAACACTGTTGATTATAAAACGGCTATACTCATATCTGCAGGGCATGCAACTTTATTGAATCAGAGGGAAGCTTTGGGACACCAAGAATAGACTGAACATGCGAAGTGGCCTGATATTTTAACTCTCCTGTTGGCCCCTTCCCCCACAACTATATGCTGGGGTCGTGACTTTACGGACCGAATTCTGTTTGACCACTTAAAGCATCTCCCACAGGCACCACTCCGCGGAAAACCCCCAGACACAACGGCTGGTTTTTAAACCAGGCCGAGGCGAGGCGCGTCGGAGGAAGCGCCGGGAAGCGCAGTGAACGGATCTGACCCCGTGCTGAATCCCAAGCTCTGCGGCGCTCAATTATTCATCGCGTTCATGTTCTTATGGCGCACGTTTGGGGTTCGGAGTATTTTTAGGTTAGGGGCGAAGAAGCGGAGCGGAGTGTGTGAGGATCTGCGTGAAGATTTTCAACTGAATAGGCAGCGAGACCAACTGATAGTCCCTACTCTTCCGCTGTCCTGGATACAGCCTTGCCCCCTGCAGACGCACTCAGAACTCATCGCAGCCTCACCTGCGTGTGTGCGGTGCGCATTGGTATATTTGGACCAGCGCAGGTGAGAGATGAAGATGTTAGTGTGACGATCAGGTAGAGAGTCAGGTGTTTGGCCTTCTCGCTGGGCCTGTGTGTCTTACGTTTTAACCGCGGGTTACTGAAAGCAGGCTACTCACCACGACTGCATTTACTAAATCCAGCCTGAAATGTAGCTCACCTCACACGCGCTAGAATCGTGCATCCACATTGGTTGCAGCACAGGCAAGATGCCTCAAATAGGGCCTGCCTGCTGCCTGATACACTCCCGTTGCAGGAGGGCTGACCTGTAGTTACAGCATGAAATTATGCTACTGAATGGATACCTTTAGACACACTCCCCCAAGGTATGTGCTGTTGAAAGTGTATCTGTGTAAAATGTGTGCGTGTGTGCGTGCGCGTGTGTGTATGTGTGTATGTATGTGTGAGACAGGGTGAGAGAGAGAGAGAGAGAGAGAGAGGAGAGAGCGAGTGAAAGCGAGAAAAAGAGAGCACTCGTGTAAAGAGTGTAAACATTTCTTAGAGAATATGTCACTCTAAAAGCCTCTAATGTAGACCTGCCACGGACCTTTTCAGGCGCACCGACACTCTAGGTGTGAATCATTTTTTCACCTACAGCATCAGGGAGAGCATATCCTACCAACTCATCTACGCGGAATCCAAGAAAGCCCTTAATTACGTACAGCCAACAGTATTAAGACAATGGACAATCTAGATCACCTAGATCAATGTAGAAAATAGATGAATAATCAGGGAATATTTTATCTCGAGTTCAATTTCAGAATAGAATGATCATTTGTGATCTAGGTTACGCCATGTATGCTAAAATCCCTACACAGTGAAGTTGAGTTTGTGAGGCTTTTTAGACTCTCTGTGTAATAAAAACATTGATTATCCATCTCTGAGATGAAACACTGACGTAACAAATAGTCTAAGTCCATAACTACACATTAAGATACTGTAGATAAATAGACTTACCTCCAGTAAACATGAAAATGTATCCAGATCGTTTGCGGAGAAACTTCCCTTCTTAGGAATGGGTGAACGATTGGCACGTTGTAGTGATCATTTTCCAGGGAGTACAGTAGATCGAGTCCGTTTGCAGTCCACGGTCCGCGTGTCTAACGGCAGGTAGCTTAAGGTGGGGCCCATCGGGTGTCACCGGAGGAGAGCCGCCAGGAACCTCTTACGCCGACCTCGCCTTGCAGGTAAGGATGATGGAGAGAGTGGGCTGCCGTTAAAGTTCACTCTCTCACCCCCCTCTTGCCCTGGAAAGATGTACAGGGACCACAAAGCGGCGCACTATCGCCATCTAACGGAAACAAGATGCTACTATATGGATCGTTGTTTTCACATTGACCATGCAATTTTCAGAACAGGTGAATGTGAATCGCAAAGCAATGCCATCAGATCTTAATTCACTGTTTAGGCCCATAGTTAGCCCATAGGCTACTATCAAACCACGGGAATACTCATACGCGCTAATGCAATATTTACTCAAGAGTGATTCATAGGTCCATGCCATGTGTGGGTAGGCTAATGGTAGGTCTACATGGCTTTAGTAATCTTTCAATACATAAGAGGTAGGCTTGCTTTCAAAACGTGCTTTCCCCCAGTAGGCCTATTTTATTGGGGTTATTGACCCCCACGCGAGTTTTTCAAAGCGTACTTGGCCGTGTCGTCTATGGCAGACGATGTAGTGTTAAATAGAGGCGCTGTGTAGGTTTCAATGTTTGGTTCTGCTTTGACAGGTTGACTGGTGTGATGGGGATTTGACAGGTTGGTCTGCGCCCGCACCCGCACCCGCACCACGCCCCTAACACAGCGCTACTGTGCGCTACATCCGGGCTCTTCCCAGGGGTGTCACAAGCCTGCGAAGATGGCGGCGGCAGGGAGGACTACACTATTATCTGCTAACACTAATGTTCATAACAGTACAACAGAGAACCAGAATACGGACGAGGAGGATGGACAGAATCTCTGGTAAGTCCAGCTCCGCTATGATGATGCAGCAGCTCTAGATTCCATGTGTACCCCGTGTGCCTATTGCAAAGAACCTCGTCTGACAGTTAGCTAGAGGCTAACAGGCAAATTGATGAAGCAGGTAACGTTAGCTAGCCATCCCATCACCCGTTATGAATGGTCCCTATGATTTATGTTAGAATGGTTGTGATTACACCTATTGATGTCGCTTATGTCCCTTCTTGAAGGTCGTCTATATTGAGTGAAGTATCAACGCATTCACGGTCTAAACTGCCATCCGGGAAGAATGTGGTGGTTATGGGTGAGTATGTGCTCGAAAGTCAATGTTACCGTTATGCTGTCTCACTGCATAACGTTGGGGGTGGCCGGGCTATTCTACCAGCACTGTCCGTCCTAGCTTGGTGTAACTAATGCATTGAGTCGTGTAATACGAATCGCGAGGGCGAGTGTGTTGCCCCAGGCTTGTCTCTTTACATTAAGCCGATGGCTTCGCTCGCTGGCTTGCTAATTGACACGATACGCTAGCCGGGATCAGGAGCCAGGACGTGTTTATGGTCCTCCCTTTGGAAACAATGAATGGTCGGATGGGCCAATGCACCCAGTGTCCTTTGTCAAATGTCTGGAATGAAGTATTTTATCATTAAAGTCTTGCAATGAGACGTTTTTGAAAGACTGCTTTGTCGGTCCGATAATCCCCGTTAGCAGACGCTAATCAGTGCCCGCCGTGGCTGTGACAGGTCTCCCTTTGTAAGCTCAGCAGCCGACCATGCATGCTGCTCGCCCGTGCTAGCTTGCTAACATTGTATGCCACTTGGCACACCTGAATTAATGATACTTAAAGGTTTCTCTGATCAAGGACGTACAAAGTGTAATGCAGTTACTATGTTTTTGATAGTTCATTTAATATATTACAAACGTCCTACTGCGCTCAGAAACTTGTGGCGTGCTGTCGTGGTTGACGAGTCCATTGTTATTGTCCATGAATGTTAGGGCTGTTGTGTTTGTCTTAAGGTGTTATGTGATCCTTTTGTGTGTCAGATCATGTTCGATAGGTAGCCATCGCGAATGCATGCTATGTATAATATGCTCCATCCCTGTGCGATAGCATAACTGCATGGCTCCTCAGTAGCCGGTGATATGCCCTGGGTGGTGCCGCTGAGTAACCTAACTACCTCTTATGTATGTATTTGTGTGTGTGTGTTGTCACAGGTGAGGTGGGTTCTGGTAAGACCACGTTGGTGGCGAAAATGCAAGGAGTGGAAGAGTATATGCGGGGGCGTGGCTTAGAATATCTATACTTCAGCGTTCACGATGAAGACATTGACGGTAAGACTTCTGATTGGATAATGCGCCTTTGTGTCTCGTCCTTGCGATGAAATTGTAAGATTATATATAACAGATATAAATCTCAGTACTAATCAGTGATGGTCAATAGTGTTTAAATCCACGAGGTTAAGAATTGGTTTGCTTTGCCTTATTACTGGAACAGAATTTGGTTATGTTTGAGGGCACAGTAAAAGACGTTTCTCAATAGTGCTCAAAGGTGCTTAAGGTGTTTTTTTCAGAATTTGTTTACCAGTTTTTTTTACAAAAGACTAATATATATATATATAATAAAATCCAAACTTCAAACTGATTGATGAAATGCATAAATGTGCAGGGATATTAGAATATCAGAAAGCATTTGTATTTTCCCTACACAAACCGAAACTACATTGGGTGTCGTTAAGAGGCAGTGTGTTCATTACTGGTGCTCTGAGCCTCTGCCGTCACAGACTACTTCAGTATTGCGCAGTCACGGCTCTGGGACCCCAGATGCAATTATACTTGACATGCGTCTAACAATATTGTACAATATGGCCTACATGAAGTAAGTCTCTACTGGGTACTGGCCCAGGTTACTGTTCTGTGTATTAATTGGCATCCCTCAAAGCTGACTTCATTTCCAGTCCTTCCCGTAGCAGAAGTCTTTATCCAAGGCGACTTGCAGTATTGTACAAGTATAGCTGTATCACTGTGGGTTCTCCCTCCCTAGGTGTCTATTCCAGGACCTCGATGTTGTTTAGACTTTTCTCTACCGGTTGAGCCACAGGAATATGACCCCATAATGAACACCTTGTTCCATGTGAGGGTCTGGAGCAGTTCTCAAAGCTGATTTAATTTTAAGTAACAAGCCCCTTAATGACTGAAATCGCACCTTGGATGTTGCCCCAGTGCCAAGGCTCTGTTCTGACATGAGAAATTAGAGAGTAGAAGCGTCTGAATGCGTCTTATTATCTTGGTGGGACAGGATGTTGGGACGGGTTCGGACAGGATGTTGGGACAGGTTCGGACAGGATGTTGGGACAGGTGGGACAGGATGTTGGGACAGGTGGGACAGGATGTTGGAAGTGTTCATGTGGAAGATGTCAGGTTTGTTCTCAGGTGAGGTTAGATGCCAGGTGACAGGGGTGCAGACGCGCCCGGCCCAGTCTTAAAGGGGGCCCCAAAATAAACCTTCTTAAAAATAAACAAATTCAGTGCTCTAAGGCAGGGACAGGAAGCATGGCTTGAGCTATCTAACAGTGATGTACACTATTAAGGCAGGGGCTTGAGCTATCTAACAGTGATGTACACTATTAAGGCAGGAGCTTGAGCTATCTAACAGTGATGTACACTATTAAGGCAGGGGCTTGAGCTATCTAACAGTGATGTACACTATTAAGGCAGGGGGTTGAGCTATCTAACAGTGATGTACACTATTAAGGCAGGGGCTTGAGCTATCTAACAGTGATGTACACTATTAAGGCAGGGGCTTGAGCTATCTAACAGTGATGTATATTGTCTCTTGCGCCTATTCCAGTGGCTCAACAGGTTAAGGGCGCATTCTCATCACAGTCCGTAAAAGGAGGGTCGCACCGATCCTGATGTTATGGTTGGGCCTCTGTCACTCTCCCTGAGTGATCATCACTTTCATTGTTGTGGTTGAGTTGCTTTAAGTGTATTTGACTTTGAGTGTTTGACTGTGTGTGTGTGTGTGTGTGTGTGTGCATGTGCATGCTCGTGTGTGTGTGTGTGTCTGTCCCCTTCGCTTTAGACCACACGCGCTGTAACGCCTGGGTGCTGGACGGCGACCTGTACCACAAAGGCCTGCAGAAGTTCGTGCTGTCTGCGGAGAGCCTGCCCCACTCCGTGGTGCTGCTGGTGGTGGACCTGTCTCGGCCGTGGCTCGCCCTCGACTCCCTGCAGAAGTGGGCCAGCGTGCTGAGGGAACACATCGACAAGCTCCGAGTCCCGCCAGAGACCATGAGAGAGCTGGAGCACAGATGTATGTAGGATGCGTATTTGTGTGTGTGTGTGTGTGAAAGAGAAGAGAGAATCAATAACAATCGATTTCTGTACCTAGCGTTGAAACTGAAGGAGAGGAGGTATCAAACTGGCTTTAGTATTCCAGTGGTGAACTTACCCTGAAGAGGGGCATTAACATGTTACCAACAAAATGCGTTGAATCCCCTTAAACCTTCATGTCCCCGAGATTGTGGCTGTGGCACATGCTGTTTTAAAAGCAAACTTTTATTTTACATTTCATTTTGACGTTTTGCTTCTTTCCATTCTGTGGACATTCAGCTTAGAATTTCAATACTGTTTTTAACAGCCAGGGCCACAGGCATGTTCTCTAATGCCGTTTGAATCTGATTCTTGCATCAACTGTGATCTGAGTGACCGAGTGACCGAGTGACTTGAGAACAGTAAACAGTGTGAGTTCTTTAACCTACATGAGCTGTGGGGTCCTTCACAGTTTTAATATTATTGTGTGTTTATGTGTGTGTGTGTGTGTAGTGGTGAAGCAGTTTCAGGAGTACGCGGAACCAGGAAGTTCCTTAGAAGCAGTAACACAGCGCCGAAACCCAGACCAAGAGGAGGAGAGTGTCTTACTACCGCTGGGGGAAAACACACTAACACACAACCTGGGGCTGCCCATAGTGGTGGTCTGCACTAAGGTGAGCACACTCTTTTTCTCTCTCTCTCTCTCTCACACACACACTCACACTCACTCACTCTCTTTCTTTCTTTCTTTCTTTCTTTCTTTCTTTCTTTCTTTCTCTCTCTCTCTCACTCACTCACTCACTCACTTTCTCTCGCTCACACACTCACACTCACACTCACTCACTCTCTTTCTCTCTCTCACTCACACACACACACTCACTCACTCACTCACTCTCTCTCTCTCACACACACAAAGACACTCACTCTCTTTCTCTCTCTCTCACACACACACACACACACACACACACACACACACACACACTCTCTCTCACTCTTTTTCTCTCTGTGTCTCTTTATAACACACACACACACACTCATAATGGTATATCACTTGTGTCAAGTTGTGCTATCCAACTAGGAAATTGTCATCTTTAGCATACACATCAATCTGAACAAAACCTAATGTTCTAGTGGTGCACTTGTGTTTGTATAATTGCAGCATACAGATAGAAATACAGCCCAACACATGTGTGTATTTGTTGTCTTGCAGGGTGACGCCATCAGTACCCTGGAGAAGGAGCACGACTACAGAGACGAGCATCTCGACTTCATTCAGTCACACGTCAGGCGCTTCTGTCTGCAGTGTATCCTTATCATGCCGTTAGCACGCAACGCCAGCATTACCAATCTATTACTATTAGCATGCAACGCCAGCATTGCTAATATAGTACTGTTATCATGCAACGCCAGCTTTACTAATATAGTACTGTTAGCATGCAACGGCAGCATTGCTAATATAGTACTGTTAGCATGCAACGGCAGCATTGCTAATATGTTACTATTAGCATGCAATGCCTGCGTTGCTAATGCATTACTGCTAGACAACAATCCCAATGTTACCGATGCATTATTTGTGTTTCTCATTGGTCCGTGGCCGTGTTGTCCTTGACCTTTAACCCCTCCTGTAGACGGGGCGTCTCTCCTCTACACGTCCATGAAGGAGAGTAAGAACCTGGACGTCCTCTACAAGTACCTGGTGCACCGCCTCTACGGCTTCCCCTTCAACATGGCCGCCCAGGTGGTGGAGAGGGACGCCGTCTTCATGTGAGTCACCCAGTGTCTCTCCTCGTCTCTCAGAGGCTCTGATTTCCTGTTGTCCCCTCTCTTGACCCCTCTCTTGACCCCCTGTCTTTTCCATCTGTCTTAGGCAAATCTCTATTTGGTCCCAAGTTCCCTATCTACAGAATAGGTAGAATGTGAATAGAGTTTATGTGGAGGGGTTGTGCAGACAGATTGTAATGAATTGTATAATGAAAGTGTAGTCTGGGGAAGCATATAAAATATGAACGCTCAAAAAAGACTACAGCTGGCTTTATCTGTAAGTCCCACCCTTTGCTTTTGAATGGCCCTGTACTTTTGGCCAAAGACTTTGAATCCTACCACTAGCCCCGCCTTCTTTTCAAACCTATTCCCAGCCCTGCCTCATTTTCAATCCTACTACTAGCCCCGCCTTCTTTTCAATCCTACTACTAGCCCCGCCTTCTTTTCAATCCTACTACTAGCCCCGCCTTCTTTTCAATCCTACTACTAGCCCCGCCTTGTTTTCAATCCTACTACTAGCCCCGCCTTCTTTTCAATCCTACTGCTAGCCCCGCCTTGTTTTCAATACTACTTCCAGCACTTGGGTGGTATAGAAATCTCAAAGGCCATTAATGCTTTTAATGCATTCTCACCCTCATGTAGTAATCATTTCACCATAGTGGTCTCTAGACAGACATGCTTCTATTCGTACTAATTATTTATGCTAATATATGTGTATATACAGATAAGTTATATTCCTGACTGTGGGAAACTGCTGCCTGTCCAAACAGCTATGGTTGTGAGTCAGTCCTCACACACATAGGTATATACAGATTTTAGTTACATTTAATTTAGAAATAAGGAAATAAATAAGAAAAAGTAAAATCCCTGGCTGTAGGAGACTGCTGCCCGTCCAAACAGCTATGGCTGTGAGTCAGTCCTCAGACATGACTGGCACAGCTGGCAGACTCCACCAGCAGATGGATGACGCACACAGCAGTCTGTCAGGTTGAATTTCGTCAGTCACTGAAAGGGTTGAAAAGTAATGATTAATGCTTCTGGGAGTGGCGTCATTGTCAGTGGTCTTATTTAGATTTACAATATTAAATATCTCCTATTAAAACCATTATCAGTGGCCTTATTTAGATTTAAATTATTAAATATCTAATATTTAAACCATTATCAGTGGCCTTATTTAGATTTAAAATATTAAATATCTAATATTTAAATCATTATCAGTGGCCTTATTTAGATTTAAAATATTAAATATTAAAACCATTATCAGTGGTCTTATTTAGATTAAAAATATTAAATATCTAATATTAAAACCATTATCATTGGCCTTATTTAGATTTAAAATATTAAATATCTAATATTTAAATCATTATCAGTGGCCTTATTTAGATTTAAAATATTAAATATCTAATATTTAAATCATTATCAGCAACGCCAGCATTACCAATCTATTACTATTACTTATCTTGTGACCGTCTAATCAGCGTGTCTAGTGAGGTCCAATCTAAAAGCACACGTCAAGTAACGACATTGTAACGAACTAAGCCAGACATACCCCTCGTGTGTGCTATGGGTCACGCTGTGATTGGATCTCAGGCTCGTGGACGCTCAGCACGTGGTGTGTTTACTACAGTCTCTGTGTTTTCACACTTTGGGCACTTCGTTCTGCATTCAATCAATCAATCAATCAATCAATTCAATCTTATATAGCGCTTCTCTAAATACCCGAAGTCGCTTTACAGAGTCCAGAGTCCAGTAGTCATTCATACACAGTCGTACCGGTGGTGGTAAGCTACATCAGTAGCCACAGCTGCCCTTCGTAGAACTGAACTGAAATCAAAAATCAGTTGAATCAACTGAAAGACAAAATACAAACGTTAATACCTGTTAAT
>NC_045170.1:7221060-7233560 GCF_900700415.2 Clupea harengus | reverse complement strand
CAGACACACACACACACACACACACACACACACAGACACACACACACCTATGTACACCATTAACAGGATTAGTACATTTATTCAGGTTCAGTTTCAGCCAGATGAGATGGGGTATTGTGTGTCATTTAAATAGTTTGTTAATAATTGTTTACTGAAAGTTACTGTTTAACACAAGCTTGAATAAAAATGGAAATATTTCTGAGTGTTGATAAGATGTGTTGACTTCAGTATGACAGGCTTACCACTGATGTGGGGGGACAGCTTGGAGTGGACAGGCTGGAAGGAGAACGCCGCGCTTGCAGCGATCAGGAAAGACACAACCAGACCCAGCATCTGTTACAGGAGGAGATAGATAGAGAGGAGAGGAGAGAGAAGAGCTCAGTAGACTGGATGGGTGTTGAGGTGGAGTTAATCAACACCTTGACACTGCTTGGAAATGATCTACAGGTGATAACAACACTGTCATGGGTTCCGAGAACACACTGTCAAGGGTTCCGTGAACACACTGTCATGGGTTCCGAGAACACACTGTCATGGGTTCCATACTCGGAGAACACACTGATGAAAATGTAAACCTGAATGCTGCTGTACGTCACTCTCGATAAAAGCATCTGCTAAACGCAAGGACTTTAAATGTAAAATAAAGGAGTTACCTCTGTCTTTTTACAGAAGGTATGTTTGAAAATGTGTTACTAAGGTATGTATGTTTCTGAAGAAGTGTTCAACACGCCCACAGCTTCTTGCCTACAGCATCGACTGCTTTGGCTACATAAACATAGCATACATTTTTACTTACAAATTATTATGATGGGCACTTTTCATTTTTATTTATTATTATTATTATTATTATTATTATTATTATGATAAAGTAACTATACTTTTCACTTGAGTACAGCTTTTACTTACTCCAACTCCAACTCCACCTCCACCTCAACTTACGACACACTGCAAAAGAGGAAGAGCTCTTTCCTGGAGAGTGTGTGTGTGTGTGTGTGTGTGTGTGTGTGTGTGTGTTACTTACTGAAGCGGCCACAAGCACGGGCACGTCATGACTTCTCACCGCGGCGGCACAAGATATGGGAAAGACACACAGTAGTGCGACCGTATCTAAACCAAACTCCTGACATACACACACACACACACACACACACACACACAAACACAAACACAATATCATTTAATTTACGAAAGCTCTATATTCTGTTCATGAAATAGTACAGAGACATCGAAAATAATGTAATGTAATACTACAACTACTACTACTACTACTACTGCTACTGCTACTACTACTACTACTACTACTACTACTACTACTGCTACTACTGCTACTACTACCACTACTACAACTGCTACTACTACAACTGCTACTACTACTGCTACTACTACCACTACTGATAGGTGAAAATTCACCCTAGTTACCTCAGGACTCCGGAGCTGCATATAAGTATATTTATTAGACAAACAACAACAATTGCAATCGGGCTCACTCCCAGCACAAGGCTGAAAGTGAAGCAATGATAAACACATCGCACAAGGTTTATATAGACAGAAGTTGAGCGTTCAGCAGGGATAATCACGTGGTGGATTTCTCACGTCCGAGGCAAGGATGGAAGTTTTGCAAGGTCGGAAGAAGCACAGTTCGACCCTTCTTATCACTTCTGGTCTAAACATGCTCTTGTACATATGCAGACTAAGTGGCACCTAATATTCTAAGTTACACACGCACACAGAAACACAGAAAAGCCATGTTTCTGTTTTCATAAGCACATGATTCATACAAGGAATTAATAATACAAGGCACTTGATTATTATATTCTTAAGTCATTAACAGTGTTTGGAAATTATCTCCATCAGTCCCTCCTTTTATCCGTTTCAATGGATAATTCAAAATCACAATCAAAATCACAATTAAAATTAAAATCAAAATCACCTTTCGTCAATTATCAATTTCAATGGATAACTTCAAAATCATCACTCTGAGCTTTATCACATGGATTTTCGGAACAGAGATCATTACTGAGCATCACTCCATATCATTACAAGTTAATCATTTAAAATGTCATCATATTTCTCATCACACATTTGTATACTTTGCATTTGTAGGCCAACATAGTGAATGTCGACTGTGTGTGTGTCATTAGCTCGCCTAGGCTTCAGATAACATTCGAACAAGGCCTCTTTGCTGTGTCCTTGAAGGCCCTGTTTCCCATCAGGCATCCTGCAGAACACATCGGCTGTTGAATATTACTGGCAGGAAAATGTAAACAGTCTTTTTGTAGAAAGTGTGTGGGCAGTCTGGTTCACCCATTTCCACCACGGATGATCTTATAGGCCCCATCGCGGACATTTGACCAAGACCGTTGCCTGTTGTGATCAATATGTTAAAAGTCCCAAAATGTAGAGCAGTACAGTTATGATCAAAAGTTCCACACATTGTTTCATTTTCCCCTTGTAACTCCCCATGACTTCACAGAGATAGGACCGCCCCGCCCTCCCAGTATCCACTAGGCTCTTTTACCCCACTGGACAGTGTTGTTTTCTTCACCAGGTTTGAGACGAAAAATTGCCTAACGCAAAGAATCCCCTTTGTAGCTGGACTTCTGTCACAGTGGCCCGGCCTTGGAAAACTGTAGAGGAAGACAGCTCCTATCCTCTGTCTCTTTCTAAGGAAGGCTTACTCGTTTACAATGTGTTAGATGTATCCAGGTGGCTCTCTCCGCTATTTTGACTGTGGTAGATGTTGACAGTAGCACTTTGTATGGTCTGTCCCACTTGGGCAAGTGGCAGTGTTTTCTTTTGAGGCTGTTGATTAGGACCCAATCTCCTGACCCAACCTTGGTTTCAGCCTCACAGGTTCCTGCGGAGCACAGAGAGTTCTGAGAGCATTTTGCTAATTCACATTTTTGCCATATATTCTGCAAATGTATATTCAATCTCTTAGTCTGTTTCAGCAAATGGTTTGAGAGTTTAGGCAGTGTAGATTCTTCCATACATCATTTCAAACAGTGATAACAACATGCATGCTTAATTTCACTAATTTCACTCTTGGATTTTCAAATTGCTTTCAATAGGTCGGTTCATTCTTTTCTACCAGTCCGGCTGACTGGGGGTTGTATGAACAGTGATTGTCTATGGCTAGACAATATTTCTTTCTTTCGTTGGGATTTAACTCAATAAAATCAATAATGAATGATTAAACATCTTTCTCATGAAATATAAAGTACAAATATATGCTTACTATCCCCACTTATTGAGGCATGTTTTCACCATGGCTCAATATTGCAGCATATCTTTTAATATTGTGAGATCTAATTCTTCAATTGTGTATGTGTCAGATGGTTGTTGTAGTTTGGCCTGGTTAGTGGCCTTGTCTGCTTTGTGGTTTCCCAATGAAACCGGGTCTTTTGCATGTGTGTGCGCAATCAGTGCAATTAGTTCCGCTGCCTGTGCGGAATAGTGTGGAAGTAGTGGCTATGCGCTCAAGGTTTATTAGCTTGAACCATCAACAAACAATAGTTAAATCAGCTTCTGGAAAAGGCATATCTTGTAGGTCAGCTCTGGCTGCCATAGTTTTTATCTGTCCTCTGCCGTAAGTAAAAGTGTAACTGGGTTAAATGTCACGCAGCGCTCAATATTGATATGAGGCTGAGTGAGCAAAAAAAAAAAAGTACGCATGTGGAACTTTCAGTGTAAGTGTCTGTTTAGTACAATAGGAGCAGAGGCCTGCACCGCCAAGGCTGCAGCCACTACTGCTTGTAAACATTCAGACATTGCTTGGGCTACTGGATCTAGCCGGGTTGACTAGTATGCCACTGATATCAACTTTAAGTCCCCACTTATGCATTAACACAGATGTTATATAACCTTTTTTACAGTCTACAGTTTGTACGAATGGCTTTGTCATGTCATGGATGTGCGAGGACAGCAGAACTGACCAACAGTTGTTTTATCTGTTCAAATGCCTGCTTTCCATCTTCAGGCCTTTTAATAATATCTCCTGCTGACCTGGGCTGAGAATAAAGTAAACTCTGCAACATTTGTGTTTCTAACGCGTGGTTAGGAATCCATTATCTACAGAAGTTAGTCATTCTCAGAAAATACATAATTTATTTCTTTGTCTGTGGCTGAGGTGCTTTTTAAGATAGCTTTACTTTAGTGGACCACAGCTGCTAATGTTGTGGCCTTGTTTCTGCTAAAAATCCTAACAACGCCAGGGTATGTTGTTTACAGGTCTTCTTATCTGGAGGAACAGCACTAGATGTTCAACAACAATTGACTGTCCCTCGAACTGTAGCTAAGTTTGAGCTCATGGCTTGTGAGAATACAGTCTTTTGAGCCAGCACTCAGCCCCCACCCATCCTGTCTTAGTCCAATGTATCAGTCTAGGTTAATGTAGTTAGTGTGACAGGCTTACATTTCTCTTAAAATCTTTTTTTTTTTTTTTGGGCTTAACAGTGTATATTCTATACATAATAATATTTTGGGACATCATTGTTTAATTTATTCTAAAACCCATGTATTGTTGGAACAATTCTAATGCCCAACCCACATCACATCTCTTCCTAATAAGTTTGTAGGGAATGTTTTTGAAACATAATCTGTATTTTGAAATATCTCTCCTGTTTCAAACTCTGCTTTTAGATGTCTCTTTCTTCTTACAACCTTACTGTTCTGGGCATCTAATTCTCTGATTACTGCTCAGCAGGCACCAAAGTCACATAAAACAAAACAAAACAAAAAATCATTGGCTTTCTTGCCACCATTAACGTTAGCTTTGCTCTGTTTGGTGCAACCAATAATGTAAAAACATTTTCAAATCAGTGTTACAATTTTCTTCTTGTTGTAGACATTTTAAACCACCTCTTATTGCTATTATCATGTGCGTCTTCTGCTTTTGACGCACTTTTTCCCATTTGTAAGTTATTTTATGTATTTCTCTTAATACCTCTAATAATAACTGCTCTTGAAACCTTTTAAATTACCTTTATCTTATCCTTCACACTAGGGTTAGTTATGTTTCTATTTTCAGACTCTCATAGTTTGTTCTTGAGATCGCAATGCTGAGTCAACCCGAGCCCGACCAGAGGTCCTCCGTCTCTCTCGTTTTGTGAGGAGGTTGAGGCCAGGGAGTTTCCCTGGGGTGATCAGTCCCCTACTGGTTCCAGGTCAAGGCATCTCAGTAATGCGAAATCAGTCCTTTAATTACATAAAATTATGACTATAATTATCTGTGTTTTACCCATTGTAAAAAGTTTGTCTCAATCCCACAGAAAAATAACACAGGAGTACCTCTGACTCTTTTTTCTTTATCTCTTAAGCAGACTGGAGATAGCTCTTTTAATTTGTCTCCCTCAGGAATATATCTATTCGTAACGTACTATACCCCTCTAACTGAGCTATAACTGAGTTTCTCAATGTTTGTGTTTTGTCTCTTAAGGAGACCGGAATATACCTCAGCATCCAGGAGTATCTCTAACTCTAGCAAATTCTTTCAGGAATATATCTAAAACAGTTAGTATCAACCCCACAGCAAAACACCAGGTAAAGGGGAATGGATAGACCTTTAAAAGACTTCTCCGGAGTCGTCTAGAAATAGGTCTAGAGAGTTTGTACAGGCTTCCAGTGGCCAAGGGGATATATCTCTCATTTACCCCGAAGAGTTTGTACAGGCTTCCAGTGGCCAAGGGGATATATCTCTCATTTACCCCGAAGAGTTTGTACAGGCTTCCAGTGGCCAAGGGGATATATCTCTCATTTACCCCGAAGAGTTTGCGGAGGACCCCCTACCACGCAGGTTTATCTCTCATTTACAACCGAAGAGTTTGCGGAGGACCCCCTACCACGCAGGTTTATCTCTCATTTACAACCTTTTAACACAGCTAGCAAATTCGTTCAACACACGAGGCAAGCAGGAATATCTCTAACAACTTTGTAACCTTAAAGAATTCCTTCTCTACCCCGCGGAGAACAGGCAACACAGCCCCACTCGAAGACACGTGTACACAAAACCGAAACAAACAATAAACCAACAATATACTACCGTGCACTTACAACAAACAAACAATATACTCACAAACAGCTCGGAGTCCACACCCTACAGTCCAATTATTTTCCTTCACTCTCGGCTCTCCCCGCTGGCAGGCCCTGGCCTCCTTCCAATTCAATTTGGAGGTCTTTAGAAAAACAGAGTCTCGTACTCCTCCGTATGGTTCAGGTCCTGATGATTAGCCCAGCGTGGAGAGCCGTTGAGGTTGTTGGAATCCCGGACGAGCCCCCAATTATGATAGGTGAAAATTCACCCTAGTTACCTCAGGACTCCGGAGCTGCATATAAGTATATTTATTAGACAAACAACAACAATTGCAATCGGGCTCACTCCCAGCACAAGGCTGAAAGTGAAGCAATGATAAACACATCGCACAAGGTTTATATAGACAGAAGTTGAGCGTTCAGCAGGGATAATCACGTGGTGGATTTCTCACGTCCGAGGCAAGGATGGAAGTTTTGCAAGGTCGGAAGAAGCACAGTTCGACCCTTCTTATCACTTCTGGTCTAAACATGCTCTTGTACATATGCAGACTAAGTGGCACCTAATATTCTAAGTTACACACGCACACAGAAACACAGAAAAGCCATGTTTCTGTTTTCATAAGCACATGATTCATACAAGGAATTAATAATACAAGGCACTTGATTATTATATTCTTAAGTCATTAACAGTGTTTGGAAATTATCTCCATCAACTACTACAACTGCTACTACTACTGCTACTACTACTGCTACTACTACCACTACTACAACTGCTACTACTACAACTGCTACTGCTACTGCTACTGCTACTGCTACAACTGCTACTGCTACTGCTACTGCTACTACTACTACTACTACTACTACTACTACTACTACTGCTACTACTGCTACTACTACCACTACTACAACTGCTACTACTACTATGTACCGTCAGACTCCAGTTGACGCAGGGAACTCTTCTTGGCAGCCCAAGGGCAGTGATGACGAGGAAGAGGAGGAACGTGATGAAGACTCCGAGGGTGATGGCCTGGAAGAAGTTATAGACGTGCTGCACGGTGAACCAGGAGGTGTGGATGAGGAGGAACGCAGCCAGGAGAAACACCTGCAGCCCCGCGGCACAGAGGAGAGACAGAGGTCAAGCCTGAGGTCACTACAGCGCTTCAGTAACACACTCATTGTGTATCAAAAGACTGAGAATGGTATCGTCCACTGAATGGTATCAAGCAGCATGACACAGAGGAGACAGACATCAGGCCTGGGGTCAGTACAGCAGGTCAGTAACACATTGGTGATTGTCTGTGAAAAGATTTTAAAATACTTTTAAAATAGTGTACTTACCAGCTGGGTGATCTTCAGTATGCCCTGGACAGATCTCAGATATTTCAGATTTAAAACTCCTTCAGCCTCCATCTTAAGATGGTAACCAAAGAATAGGACTCCTTTGTGACTGTCAGTGATGTGGTCAGGGGTGTGTGTTGGATGTCTGAAGTGAAGTGGCCAGTGGTTACCAGCAGCACTGCTGTCGGAGGAAGGGAGCGGCCTGAATATCTATGGTCTGTATATCTATGGTCAGGAAGGCACAGACGCCCACAGAGTGACTGAGGAACATGTCTGCGAGGTTTCCCGAAAGTCATTTCTCACCTCTTAGTCAGATATAACCCAAAAATAACCCAACACAGTTATTATGCAATTCACTTTATTTTTTAAGGAACAATCCTGGAAATAACCAAACAAAAAAATGCTGAGTGAAGTACTGTAGCAAGTGCAAGTACATTACATTAGCCTGTTAACATACTCAACAATATAAACCAGTTCTACAATTTCCCTTTGCGATTAATGTTCAGTTATTAAATGTATCTATAAATGTATTTGTATGCTCAACCAATAGACTCATGAGATGCCCAAGTCCATGCCAGAGACATGGTTAGGCATGTGTGACAGGTATAGGCGGATTATGACGTGACGTGACGGGCCCCTGGGCCTGAATGCATAAAAGATCCTTCCGAAGCCTTCAGAGCTCTTGGGCCCGGTAGACCTGTGAGGTGTGTGTGTGTGTGTGTGTATGTGTGTGTGTGTGTGTGTGTGTGTGTGTGTGTGTGTGTGGTAATACATCCCTGTCAGTCACCAGCGTGTGTCTGTGTGTGCGTGTGTGTGTGTGTGTGTGTGTGTGTGTGTGTGTGTGTGTGCGTGTGTGTGTGTGTGTGTGCGTGTGTGTGTGTGTGGTAATACATCCCTGTCAGTCACCAGCTCACCATCGCCCACCAGTGCCAGTACAGATGTGTGTGTGTGTGTGTGTTTGTGTGTGTGTGTGTGTATGTGTGTGAGTGTGTGTGTGTGTGTGTGTGTGTGTGTGTAAGTGTATGTGTGTGTGGCTGCGGTTGCGTGCGCAGTGTTTCTCCTGTAGGTTTTCTGCAGTGAGGCGTTGAAGGGGATATTTACAGAGTACAGCATCCTGGGGTTTCAAGGGGTGTGGCCTAACCTCCTCTTCCTGGTTTTACCCCTTGACTGTCCCATGAGAGAGAGACTGGGAGGCTTCATCCCCAGAAAAACTACAGGAAGTGCCTGCCATGCATCTCCAAAGGTAGATCTTACATCACACATCTCACAAAACAAATCAACACAGCTCTTATACAATGTTTTATTTTTGGTCAGTTACACAAAAAAAGGAAACACAATTATTTCAGTTATTGCTATTACTGTTAACTGAAGTACTGTTACTATTAACATTGTGTTTATCGAGTCTCGTTTCTTAAACAAATCTTAAACCGTCATGGTCATACAAATAATGTCTGTAATCAAATATAATTAAAATTAATTATTGATATAGAGATTAATGTCTTTATACATTCAGTCACTTTGTTCCAAAATTAACTGAATTTGGTGGTGTTCATGAAAGTCATACCCGGACATACACCACACACACACAGACACACACAGACACACACACACAGGCACACACACACAGGCACACACACACACACACACACACACACACACACACACACACAAAGCTCTAACAGACTGGCATATTACATAGGCTGACAGGAGTCGATCACCAGCTCAATGCCGACGACCTCAGTGCCACTGTAGATGCCCGGCACCGTTGCTGTGTGCACAGCTCCGCACTCATAGGTCTTCTGCAGGGAGGCGTTGAAGGGGATGGTTACCGAGTGCAGCGTCCCAGTCATCCACACCTCACACGAGAGCTGGGGGGGGACGAAAACAGTCCCAGACAGAGTGTGATTGACCACCTCACTCACAGAGTTACCCAGAATGCCTCTGGGCGTGCTGTTGGTGGGAGTGATGCCTGAGGGGATGGCGGGTATTTGGGCCGTAAGGGAGGTGGAGATGACGAGTCGTTTAGAGGAGATAGTCTCCCAGGTCCCATGGAGTTCTGTCTGCCCCGTCAGCGCCACCTGGCGGTCCGGAGGAGAGTAGTCGTCATTGGCGACGATTGTTTTGGAGATCCTCAGAGTCTCGACTGAAAGGATCTGCATCTGCTGCATGTCGTACTCGACGTCCGAGAGACGCTCCCTGTATTTGCCCGGATTCACAGTGAGAATGTCCCCTCGATATTCCTCTCGGCGCAGCCTGACACGCCTCGTCGTTTTCCTGGGCGGAAATAGCAGGTAGGAAACCACGCCCTCTTCACCGCGGAAGATGTAACCGTCGGCTTTTGAGCTGTGGCTCACGATCACAGCATTGGACGGGGCTTCTCCATATCCAAAATACTCAACGGAGACCCACTCCAGCAGCTCCAGGTTGTGGTCGTTCACCAGCAGGTCAAACTCTTTTCCGATGCTCCAGTCTAACTTGTCGGAGGGGGTGAAGCAGTGGGGGCCGAGGGTGGGGTTGTAGTAGCCGACCACATATTCAGTGCGGTGCGCTGGCGAGCAAATGTAGTCCGTGCGGTTCCCAAGGCGATTGAACACGCTCACGGCCCACCTGGGCAAGCTGCCAGGCCATCTGACCCACCCTAGGTGGACGTTGTCTCCGTAGGTGGGTCTAGTCGGGACTGGGGAAAACAGTCGCTCCAGGCTTCTCTTAAGTGACGCCAGCTCTGTTGAAAGGGAACCAACAGTCAGTCTGTTTTTGTCAGATGGTGTGTAGTGTATTCGGTCTGGTGCTTTCATGGTTCTGGATCATTCTGTGTACTCACCATGTTTTGCTTTTGTGAGTATCGTCTGCCAAAGGTCACTGATCTCAGGTAAACCTGCAGAGAAATCCAGCAACAGCCCAACACAGAGGAGAAGCACGAAGCACCGCATCTGAAGGAGGAAAACACACACAGACCGACACACACACACACGCAGACCGACACACATACACACACAGACCGACACACATACACACACAGACCGACACAAACACACACACATAAACACAGACCGACACACATACACACACAGACCGACAAACACACACAGACCGACACACATACAAACAGACAGACAGTCAAAGAACAATCACCACTGTGATCAGAGCAGTGTCATCTCAGTCTGGGGGTGTGATGTGATGTTGCTGTGTGTGCTGGCATGCTTACCCTAGTCTTCAGGCTTCAGTCTGAACCAGCACACACTCACTGTGTCACTTTATCCCTCTGACTTTGGATCACACACACACACACACACACACACACACACACACACACACACACTAAACTTCCACTCTGTTGGCCTCTGGGTTTCTGGGAGTCTGGGAGTTCATATTTGATTAGGCGCTATTGTGCAATAATAGGAATTCCCAACTAGGCAATTATTACTACTGTTCCACACACACACACACACACACACACACACACACACACACAGACACACAGTTCACTGCTGTATCATTTTATTCTCCTTGGTTGGGATCTTTTAAGCATTAATTACATGTTAGCCTGTTTGTAATTTTTGTGTTTGTATTTGAGTTCTTACTACAGCTGTTTACACCCACATGAATTAGATACAGTAATGTCATCACCACTTTCACAATCACAAAAGATATGTATGCATATTTTACCAATTCATATTATGCTCTCGTATAGCTCAAAAATATTTATCCACTAACTTAAAGTAACACTATGGAGTTTCTGGAGCCGCCATGGGGGGCTACTTTCTGCTGGACTATTCAGTAACTTATTTGCTGTCTTGCTTTGTCTTGTGTTGCACTTGCTTGAATGTTTGACTGTGTTAGGAAAGTTGTTGGCAAGCTAGCCAACATAGCTATCACAATAACATTACAAATAAGCCGACGCGAGAGCACTTATTACTAGCATCAATGTCCAAGCGTGTTATAACAAGCCTGCTAACATCGCTAACGAGATGTCTTGCTAGCGGCTAAACTTATCAAAACCTGTTGAAATTTGCTTACTTTGTTTATGACAAACTAGCGAGTCAACAACTTTCCTAACACAGTCAAACATCAAGCAAGTGCAACACAAGACAAAGCAAGACAGCAAATAAGTTACTGAATAGTCCAGCAGAAAGTAGCCCCCTAGCTGGCGGCTCAAGAAACTCCATAGTGTTACTTTAAAAAAATCAAAATACATTAAAAACTGAAATATACTACTTGCATAAAAGTGTTCACAATGAAAATACTATTTGTGAAAATATGTGTAAGTATCTTTTGCAAACCAGAAAATGGTGATGAGTTTCTGGGAGGCTGAACACGTTTGCAAACCACAGTGGACTCTGGCCAGCAATCAACAGCTGCACACTGCAAGTGGACATGCATTACACAAGATTGCCACAAGGCAGAGCTGCACTCAATATTTGTTCAAAAGAAAATAGAAGACTAAACTTGGGAACGCAACCCTTCAAGGTGGTATCAGGCATTTTTTAATGATCGGTTTGTGTGTGTGTGTGTGCGTGTGTGTGTGTGTATGTGTATGCATATATATGTCTGTGTATGTGTGTGTATATATGTGTGTGTGTGTGTGTGTGTGTGTGTGTGTGCGTGAGTGCGTGCGTGCGTACGTGTGTGTGTGTGTATATATATGTGTGTGTGTGTGTGTGTGTGTGTGAGTGTGTGTGTGTGTGTGTGTGTGTGTGTGTGTGTGTGTGTGTGTGTGTGTGTGTGTGTGTGTGTGTGTGTGTGTGCAGCAGTGGCTCCTCCAAGCAGACAAGGGAGGCAATGCCTTTGAGAAGAAAAAGTTACATGTGATGACAATAAAACACAATTTAGTTTTCAGTTTCTCTGTGTATTTATTCAGTACAAATATTGCAGTTTGGTTCAGGTTATTGCCAGGTGTGGTTGTGAGGCGGACATGGGGCCACTGTGTGAGAGCCATCAAGAGAGGCTTAAAATGACAGAAACGGCTTTACCTCCCTTCAGAAAAAAAACAACCAATCACATTTAAGTTCATTTTGTGTTGTCAAGGGAAATTCTGTAACTCCAACTGAGGCTAGCCTCATTTCACTTTTTCGACCAATCACAATTCAACTTTTTCGACATAAATTGTGTCGCCCGCTAAAGCTAGTCCAATG
>NC_045170.1:7183560-7216060 GCF_900700415.2 Clupea harengus | reverse complement strand
TAATGAAAATATCCTCCTGCCCTTTTCAACTCAACTCAAATTGGTTAGACAACTAAGTGTTTTTCTTTCTTCCGTGCCGTGTCGCTGAATGGTCACTGCTTTTTGCTAAATAATTTATTTTGTGCAGCACTGACCTGCTAACCTTTTATGAATAACCACTGACATCAGATAGGGAAGGCAATGGCATAATTTTCCTTTATTTGTTAGTTACCCATTCAAAACACTGGACTGCCTCAATAATGGTGATCATGATTCAGTCTTGGGAGCTACACAGGTGAACATAATGTGGCAAATAAATAACGAAGTCTCCCTGGTGTGAAATGTGTGGGTAGACAACTAAGCTGGTGTAGAAGTTTAGGTTAACTGAGTTAATAGTGACAATATTCCCATTAACTGTAAAGAACAGATGCAACCCAGGTCGTACCCACTAATTTTACAAATATGGCCCCTTTGAAGTCCAAAGTTTAGTCCTAGTCCTAGTTTAAAGGCACTCAGCAAACGAACTCCATGTTACATAGCAACCAGCCACTCCGCGCGCCTAATGGCCCTTGACAATGGACCATTCTCTTCCTCAAATTCCAGCGCTCACTCAAAGCGAAGATAAGAGGCACCACTTAGGTCTGTGTGGAAGTGTATGGTTGCACAGAGTTTCTCTTTTCCTACAATCAATATGTGAATTTAAAGACGTTAAAACGGTTTCAATTACAGTTTTACCATATAGTCATATTCGAAATTTGGGAACTGGTGAACGTAACTCCAAACAAACAAGATTAAACATTTAAAAAAGGAACTATTTAGTTAACCCATAAATATCATTAAATATGAACAAACCATAGATCCATAAATATATATATAGACACAGTTCGTTTTACGTTAACTTAACGGCCCTATAGGACATTGCTACCCACCACCTCGGCACAGACCAGCAGTCCCGACGCGCTTCTGATGAATTGTTTGTTGCAGGAGATGGTTGACGTGGAGAGATGGTCGAACTCCAGGTACGGGTTGCTGCTCGTGTTGATCACGGTTCGGGAGGTCCCACTTTCCTCCATTTCAGACGGTAGGGAGCGAGACTAGCCCTTGGTTCCTGGAACAGCCTACGCAGGGCACTTGTTGCAAACAGGTGTAAAACCGTGTGCGGTTCATCTGAAACAGACGCGAGAAATTACAGCGCAACACAACAACATGGTGTTTTACGGAGAACGGTTCTTCGCAACTATTTGAACATTCTGATGAAAAAGAAATACAAAGAAGCGTCGCTCCAGTCCCCCACCAACGGACCACTGGTTGTCGGCGGCTATAGGACACAAGCACATGCACTCTCTCGCGCGCGCGCACACACTCTCACGCACACTATTCTCTCTCTCTCTTTCTCTCTGTCCTCAGTATTCTGAGAATCTATTGCCAATGGTAAGCATCTTTTCTGTCATGAGATTACAGCTAAGGAGAAAACCAAAATAAAGCAAACTGACTTTCTCTGAACAGGACCAGTGATAGACGAGAAAATAATGTTTAGCACAGTTCTGTTTGTAAACTGGGATGGATCACTTGAGTTGGCATTACTCAAGTGAGGAACTAGTTCTGAGAATTTTCCTTAAGGACAAACCATAGGGAGGTTTGCTGTCAAAACATGCACTGGATTATCGCACACTTTTCAGAACTATGTTAAACTTTCCTGGAGTGTGTCTTGAACTCAAACTGTACCAAAGGAGAAAGCCCAGAAGGTAGGAAGCCAAATATAATCGTTAACCTTTTTTAATTAGGCTACCATGGGGAGACTACAGGAATCAAAGTGTTGATTTTTGCCCTGTGTGACACTTCTGCAGACTCCCTGAGAGAGTCTTTGTAGCACTCATCTATACGTCCAAAGTTCCTGTGAACAGAATCTCCAGTCTTAAATCATTTTCGTGTCTCTGGCTCGAATCCATGTTCTTATTCAGCACTACCAGAGAAGGGGCGTCCCTCTCCACCTTTAAGAAGCTCTTGAAGACCCAACTCTTCAGAGAGCACCTCCTTTCCTAACTTGCACTTCCCCTCCCTTCCTCTTCCTTCCTCTACCTCTCCTTATCCTTCCTCTAATGCTATCTCCTCTAACTAGTACTTCACTCGCACTTACAGTAGTTACATTCCTGCACTTTTTTTTATTTCTTATGTAAAGTAGTATTCATTGTTACACTAAGTCTCTACTGCTCGTAGCTTGATTGTTCTCTCCTTTGTACGTGGCTTTGGATGAAAGCTTCTGCTAAATGACAAAATGTAAATGTTTATGTAATTCAAGATGCCATTAGCCCCTCATCCCTGGTGAGGCCCAGACTTTAACCTCCATATGTAGCTTATCTGAGTTGTAGGCATGATCGTGACACAGGTCATCTGGATCACAGATCACTGCTTTCACATGTGGCAAAACCGTGGTGCCTTGGCTGTTTGTAATGAAGTGATGTACTGACACTGTTAACGTCCACATAGGTCCATCCTTGGCATTGCAATATACATTGAGCCCCTACTCTTTGTTCTTTCTCAGCTTTAGTAATGCTTACAAATATGGTGAAAATAAAACCAGCAGGTGTAATTCATTCATGTGATAACCTACTGCACACAGCATGAACTGCATAGGGTTCTATTCCAGAGTTGACCAACTTGATATGTGACACAATTTAGCCACTAGAGGGAGACAAACCCTAATACTGCTCGTAGGGCCCAGTGGGTTAACGGCCTCATGATAAAGACATGGGTGCTTATCATTTCCTTTATTTGTTAATCCTCCCTTCCTTCCTAGGATTACATACTAGCCCCTCCCTCTTATTCAAATGTGAAGGCAGCGAGGTTAAAGGAAAGGACAGACATGAGGAATGAGATGTGCTTGCTCACTCACGCATCACTTTTAAGAGACGTCAATTACTGATGACACAGCAGCGTCACCTCTTGCTAGACTTAACTGGCCTGTCACTATGTACAGCATATTAAGATATTAAGGACTTTATTAAATCAAAACATTAAACAACAAATAACCATTAGGGGCTGCTGCAATGATTTATACCTACATTGACACAGGTCTACATTTCATTTTATAACTCATCATTGTTTTCTTCGTCCATTGTGCCAACTGCTCACATCACAACGCTGGTGTTGGGTGTGTTTCCCCTCTCCTAAGCGTCTGTTTTTTTTTAATGTTTAAATGTAGTCCTGGGGAGGGTGGTCCCCTGGAACCCGGTTGAGTGCAAGAGAAGAGGAAGATTTCTGGCAGTATTTTGAAGATCTGCAAAAAAAAAAAAACAGACCCACCCGGCCAATGAAAAAAGACGACTCACTACTCCAGAGCGTGATGTTGAAGAGGGTTCTAGCGAACCGGGTGAACGCTTGACGGATGCCCTTAAGAGAAAAAAGAACAGCCAGAGGAGACTCAGGAACCTCACATTTTCTCCTCAATGTAGGGGGGCTCTTTCAGCTTATTAAAACAACTAGACACTAAAAAAACTCCATTCATCCACCACCTCCAAGATGGTTAAAGGGATGGAAGAAACTGCTGTGCATTGAGTAAACCTCAATCCCCGACACCTTAAGAGATGTGCTAGCGACAGACGCTCCTATGGGTTGTAGCTTTCTTGCTTGCACGCCTGTCTCCCATGCCCGAGGTTGCGAGTGTGAGTCCAGTGCGGGACTATGCTTGTTCATACAACAATGGTTACACTTGTGCTCTAACCTGAATTGGGAGTGAAGTTAAGGGGGTTGTGTATAACCATGGCCAGTGGGTACAGTGCTGTCCAGTTAGTACAGAAAAATACAAAGGTTGCAGAGCTGCCAACTTTTCCAAAAACCTTGGAGTGAGATTTTGACGCGGGTGACCAAAATGTTGCCGCGCACGCAGCCACACACGTTAGTGGCTCAAATATCAGGGAATTGGAATTAATGTTGTACCCATGTTGTGCCCTGCATTCTGGTGGTTTGTGGAGCCCACAGACGTTAATAGGGGCGGCCTACTGGAGATGGACAACTTTGGTTACATTCTGTGAAGCCAAGACATAGCTGAAGGTCCACCCCCAGGACATTTTGGTTTAAGGTGATGTTATTTCCTGCATTCTAGTGGATTTTTGGGTGGTATGCTAAAGATGTGCAATACCTGAACTTATTCTGATTCATGTTCATCTGATCATGACTTGTAGGGCCTTCTAGACTTGAGCTGAACATTCAACCAGAAAATGTACCACAATATAGCCTAATTAATAGACCTATGTTTAAGATTTGACCAAGGTAGGTTGATTGACATTTTGATTACAATGGTATTCAACTAATTCTTAACTGAAACCTAACCTATATTGTTAATAATTGTATTCTTAAGAGCACTTAATGATTTATGTTCAGCAAAAAATTACACAACATTATTTTTCATTATTCAAAGCCTCCCACCACACGTTCCATCAAACAAAAAAGTGCAACAAATAAAGTGTTTATACAGTAGCCTTTTTAAGCAATACAATGGATCAACACATGACAAAAATACCTAAAAATGAGGTATCAGATGCAGATCAGAAGCTGGTTAGTCATTCTCTAAGATCTGTGGGCAAGGTTGTACTGGCCTGTGGCCTTCTTGGAGGCCTTGATGACCTCTGAGGGGGGCTCCCATCTGAAACAGGGCTCCAGGTCGGCCATCTTTATGGCTATTATTGAGGACAGGGTGCCATCCAATGCCAGGCTATTTCTGGTCTTAGTTTTGTTCAGTCCCACAACTGAAAACACCCTCTCAGCATCTGCATTCGAATGGGGCAACACCAGGACCAGCTTGGCGACGGCAGCAAGCCTCTCAAATTCTTTGGCTCCTATGGAAAATGAATCAAGAACAAAATGGAAAAACATACCATATTTTGTTTTGATTAATACTGTAAGTGTACTGTAACAAAGTTCAGATACAACATGCATAGTTTGCATCATGTATGACACAATATATGCATGCATCAATAAAAGCAACATATGTAGCCAAGCCACACCTGTCAAAAAGAAAGACAAAAAAAATGTATACCTTATGTTTCCGTGTTGCCATTCCAGCCCAGAAGCTTTCCATCTCAGTTTCGTCCTGAAGGGAGGTTGTTGGCATGGTCTGATAATTCAGAAACTCCTCACCCAGGTGGTCATGCTCCTCTGGCCCATGGTATGGGAGGAGATGGGGAAACCTATTTATGAAAGTAGAGTTACAGGTGGTTAAGTTATAGCTATATTGGCATCAACCAGTAGCAGTTCATACACATCTTTGAGGAAAAGCCATATAAGAATAACGCATGTGCAGTTTAGGAGTGAACATACCTCATCATAAGCATTTTAGCTAAGATGATAGACAATAATTAAGGAAAAAAACTAACCTTTCAACAAAGTACAGGACATCTTCAATGCCACTTTCAGCCCTCTGTCGCACATCTACAAATGATGCGTGTTTGATCAGTGGCTCTTCCATTGGCAGCTTCTTAAGTGCATAGCCCACAGCACTTGTTAGGAAACACATATTCATGGAATGAATCCACCTGCCGTGGTGTGATGTCACCCTCATCAAGATATCTGTTAAGTTTAGCCCTGGTTGTGAATCCAATGTTCAACTTTTTCCCTGTACAGATACAGCATATCAGGTTAACATAAATGGTTTAACATACTGATGCAGCAATATCAGCTTGACACATAGGGCAAGAAATCCAACCAGAAGCTCACTGTTGGAAGGACTACCACAAACCCTCTACGGCGAAACCGTGAGAGTTCAGAACTGCCAACTCACGGTTTCGCCGTAAGACACACGCTTTTGCATGTTTTCACACGCACTCACGCCACACATCCAATTTCTCACGGCAAAAAAAAAATCTGATTTTGGGCCGAGACGCGTTCTGTAACCCTATTCGCTGCATAGACATCTTAAGATGATCTAAAGATGTCTAGATGTCTATCTTAAGATGATCTAAAGATGTCTATGTGTAACAGTGAAGATTTGGTTTCTTCCACCTTTTTGTGCTATTTAATCACACTGAGCATGTGCATAAGTCATGTTGTTGGGGAAATAGTGGCCTCCAGGGGTTATACATGTTGTACAGAGTGGCTCTCCTCAGAGTTCGGAGATATAGTCACGGTGAGTTGTACATAAAGAGAGCTCCTACATTATTATTTTAGAATACAATGACTTGAATGTATTAAATCCATACTGATTATAGAGAGGTGTTCCACATTCTATCCTCATGTAAATAGTGTGTTTGGTTTAGTAATTATGCACCTCTGAATGTATATATTAATCGAAGTTTAAAATCACATGTGCGAATAGCTAATGTTTAATCTCCCTCTTAGATTAGCATACTGTAAGGTGTCCCATGCTGCTGTGCTAAGGAGTCCCGTGATATTGTTTGTGCCAGGTGAATAAACTGGAGAACTTCACCCACGTCTCCTGGCTTTCTCTATGAAAAAAAAACTACACAACGCAGACAAATTCAGAGGGGTTACATATGCAGCGAATAGGGTTACAGATGCGCTCGTTAGCGCCAGCTACCCTCGGGGAGTTTCATCTATGACAGTTAACAGCAACCAACTGACAGTTAAGACACCTTGATGTATTTTTAAATAGCAGGTTAGTTTCTACAGGCGCAGGCTGTCGAGGACAGCCAAGTATTAATAAAAGAGTCTCTGTATAGTGGATGCAGTCTAGTCAAGGACAAAACCTACCGATAAGTTGAAAACAGGGTCTTAGAAACATACACAAGGACAATAAGTGAGCAGAATATTCTGATTGGCTCAACTTTGATAAGTGTTTAGTTTTCAATTGGAAAAGCATCGTGACGGAAACTTAGTGTAAAATGTAAGTGCACTGCTTTTTGGCAGAGGTGCTCCATGGACCACCACTCAAATTGGCTGGAAGTCGGCAAGATTAAAATAAACTGCAGTTCATCGCAGTTCAGTCGTCTGCCTCTCATTGAAGTAGCAACTTAAAGATTTGAAGAAATTAGTTTGCTACAACATAAGTAAACCTCACTCCCCACCACATTAAGCTCCCATGGGTTTTAGCCTCCTTCCTAGCATGCCCAAGGTTAAGATAAGATAAGATAAACTTTTATTAATACCGTGAGGGAAATTCAGGTGTTATAGCAGCAAGGTAGTAGGAATCAAGTATATACATACAAATTTAAATAAATTAATACAAATTTGAATAAGAAATTAAAATACAAATAAATAAAATAAATAGATAAGATAGTACAACTCGGGTACGAGTCCGGAGCGGGACTGTGTTTGTCCATGCATCGAAGGTTACACAGACTCCACTGTTGAGCCTTGAGGAGGTGTTATGGGCCCAATACAACAAAACACAGATAGAGGAACGTGGCTACTTCACAACCCCAGTGAAATGCTCATGAAAGGGTCTCTTTGTTCTTGCTGTTAAGTATCAGTATCAGTATGGTGACTGAGGGGCGACACGATGTGATATAATACATAGGCTAGGTTGTTGGGTGCGATTACATGCATGTGACATTGAGAGGATTGGCCGCTGTGGGAAGTCCCCAACCAGTAACACGAGGAGGTTATCTTCCTCTCATATGTATAACTGAAATGCATAAAGCAACAGTCTGGACACAGTATAACCAGTATAACCAGTCTCTAGTAGGAACCTCCTGCCCGGCTGCTAGAACCTTGAACTCAACCTCGAGTTAAATTGTCTTAAAAAAAAGTTGTTTTTTATTTGTTTATCTCTGAAAAGGGATCTCTGACTAATTATTTCAACAGAAATATTAACGGTAAATATTTTGCTGTTGGATATGTTTTGACAAAATCCTCAGAAAACACGCTGAAAAAAAACCGACACCACTGGTTTTCTCTTTTCGTCTCCCTTTCCCAGACACGCGCACAGTCTCCCTGCAGCAGGGCAAGCTTTTGTGGTGGAAAACATGTGAATGAAAACTCAATCATCTGAGTGTGAAGAAAATCAACAATCACACAATCACTATAACCACCATGATAGTCATGATGACAAACTACTAAAACTACCTTACTACAAACAATTATTTACACTATTAAAAATGAATTAGATTATGTGTACTCTATGTTTAAATGTGTATCAAGTATAGCAAACATACTGATGTGCGAAATGCATTAAGAGGTGTATCAGGGGAACAATCTGCATGCTGGCTGAACACTCCCCACTGCCTCCCAGAGGCTTTTCATCCTTAACCTGAAATCATCCCGTTTCTCCCACATGGGTTACTCTACTCTCATTGGTTACTCTCATGGGTTACTCTACTCTCATTGGTTACTCTACTCTCATGGGTTACTCTACTCTCATTGGTTACTCTACTCTCATTGGTTACTCTCATTGGTTACTCTCATTGGTTACTCTCATTGGTTACTCTACTCTCATGGGTTACTCTACTCTCATTGGTTACTCTCATTGGTTACTCTCATGGGTTACTCTCATTGGTTACTCTCATTGGTTACTCTCATTGGTTACTCTACTCGCATTGGTTACTCTACTCTCATTGGTTACTCTCATTGGTTACTCTCATTGGTTACTCTACTCCCATTGGTTACTCTACTCTCATTGGTTACTCTCATTGGTTACTCTACTCTCATTGGTTACTCTACTCTCATGGGTTACTCTACTCTCATTGGCTACTCTCATGGGTTACTCTCATTGGTTACTCTACTCTCATTGGTTACTCTCATTGGTTACTCTACTCTCATTGGTTACTCTACTCTCATGGGTTACTCTCATTGGTTACTCTACTCTCATGGGTTACTCTCATTGGTTACTCTCATTGGTTACTCTACTCTCATTGGTTACTGTACTCTCATTGGTTACTCTACTCTCATTGGTTACTCTCATTGGTTACTCTACTCTCATTGGTTACTCTACTCTCATTGGTTACTCTACTCTCATGGGTTACTCTCATTGGTTACTCTACTCTCATTGGTTACTCTACTCTCATTGGTTACTCTCATTGGTTACTCTACTCTCATTGGTTACTCTACTCTCATGGGTTACTCTACTCTCATTGGTTACTCTACTCTCATTGGTTACTCTCATTGGTTACTCTACTCTCATTGGTTACTCTCATTGGTTACTCTACTCTCATTGGTTACTCTACTCTCATTGGTTACTCTCATTGGTTACTCTACTCTCATTGGTTACTCTACTCTCATTGGTTACTCTCATTGGTTACTCTACTCTCATTGGTTACTCTCATTGGTTACTCTACTCTCATTGGTTACTCTCATTGGTTACTCTACTCTCATGGGTTACTCTCATTGGTTACTCTACTCTCATGGGTTACTCTACTCTCATTGGTTACTCTACTCTCATTGGTTACTCTCATGGGTTACTCTCATTGGTTACTCTCATGGGTTACTCTCATTGGTTACTCTACTCTCATTGGTTACTCTACTCTCATCGGTTACTCTACTCTCATTGGTTACTCTACTCTCATTGGTTACTCTACTCTCATGGGTTACTCTACTCTCATTGGTTACTCTACTCTCATGGGTTACTCTACTCTCATTGGTTACTCTCATTGGTTACTCTCATTGGTTACTCTACTCTAATTGGTTACTCTACTCTCATTGGTTACTCTACTCTCATTGGTTACTCTCATTGGTTACTCTACTCTCATTGGTTACTCTACTCTCATTGGTTACTCTCATTGGTTACTCTCATTGGTTACTCTACTCTCATTGGTTACTCTCATGGGTTACTCTACTCTCATTGGTTACTCTACTCTCATCGGTTACTCTACTCTCATGGGTTACTCTCATTGGTTACTCTACTCTCATTGATTACTCTACTCTCATTGGTTACTCTACTCTCATTGGTTACTCTCATGGGTTACTCTCATGGGTTACTCTCTAGTATACCAGGAGCTATACTATATGGACAAACGCATTTGGCCACACCTGTGGAGGGAGGGAGGGAGGTATAATGGTATGGGGCTGTTTTTCAGGGTTTGGACTAGGCCCTTTATCTCCAGTGAAGGGCAATCTTAATGCTTCAGCATACCAAGACATTTTGGACAATGCTATGCTTCCAACTTTGTAGCAACAGTTTGGGGAAGGTGCACAAAGCAAGGACTATAAAGACATGGTTTTGATGAGTTTGATGTGGAAGAACTTGACAGGCCTGCACAGAGCCCTGACCTCAACCCCATCAAGCACCTTTGGGATGAACTGGAGAGGCCAGGCAGTATCACTAGGGTCCTTGGCAGCATCAGTAAGGTCCTTGGCAGCATCAGTAAGGTCCTTGGCAGCATCAGTAAGTTCCTTGGCAGCATCAGTAAGTTCCTTGGCAGCATCAGTAAGGTCCTTGGCAGCCTAGGCCTATGGCAGCATCACTAGGTTCCTTGGCAGCATCAGTAAGGTCCTTGGCAGCCTAGGCCTATGGCAGCATCACTAAGGTCCTTGGCAGCCTAGGCCTATGGCAGCATAACTAAGGGATGGTGCATGCTGGTCCAACATCATCACGAGGACGGTGTGGAGCTGACTATACCAACTATGACTGCCAGGCCAGCTGCTGAGAATAACAATGAGAAGCCTGAGTCAACCATCAGTTTCACACCCTGGAGTAGGTAATTATTCTGCCCGCTAGACAACCTCCTGAGTCCCTGCAGGGGGAAAGCATCTACTGCTTATCTCGCTGTGAAACCTGTTCTTCTGGTTCCTCTTTTTTATCATGCATGGACCTAACACAATAGGTCATGCTGCTGCTATGGAGAGTAGAGTTTTCTTAGAAGGCCGTTGAGTGTATGTTTTTGCATGCTGGCATGTTTGGTGATGGAAACTTTAATGAAGACATGAGGTACCCCAAGGCAATGGAGTAACGCTCTCAGTCTTGGGAAGCACAGGTGTTTCTTCATTAGCCTTGTGTGCTGAGTACAAGGGCTGCAGTTTAGCCTGTCAGTCAGTACCATACAACTGAATAGGGCAATCAGGACCAACTCCAGATGCCTCAACTAAAGTGATACATATACAGTACATGTCATAGAGGATTGAAGGTTAATATGATACATACACATGCCATAGACATAGAGGATTGAAGGTGGAGTGGTTAATACTTAAAAACCCTTTGTTCATGTTATACACACTCTGGCACACAGGACATCATACAGGTTTAAAAGGATACTAGGCCGAAGGAGTTTTTGTTGACAAAACATGAAAATGCTATTTCAACTTTGGGCACGACAGATGAACAGTGTCCTTAATATTACTACTGAGTTCACACACTATGTTTCGCTCTGTCCCTATTGCCCTATGTGTGCCCTCTGAATTGTCAACAAATGCATTACAACATGCACAGAACAGCCAGGAACCTTTTCCAAGTATTTTCTTTCAGATACATCACTGTAAGCCTAGGAGCGTCTCAATTATTTCGCAACAAAAACCACTGATTGCACTTTTTCAACCAATAGTGCGGCTGCAACATGCATTGCGTCATAAAACTATCAATGGGGGCGTGGTGGGAGACTCAACTAAACTAGCGTGCATGTTGTAGACACTACAAAAACTGAGCAGAGTTTCAAACTCTCATTGACACAGATCTCAGGGTCTCATATACACACCTGACTTTTGTCACGTAAGCTTATCGTCTTCACTTCCTCCGATGTGACATTTGTAATTTACTGCAGGAGCAGCAGTGCGTGCAACAACGGTCTCCCTAAATTCTCTGATATCCGGGTTGGGGTAACACTTATCTGCTGGTCCTAGATACCTTTCTTAGTAAGGGTAATGAGTACCTCATTCGATCGTTGAAAAGCTTGAGCCTGTGAGGTCATTCACCTGCGTGAGGACAGGCGCATTCCAATGTGAACTACCAGATGTAAATAGAGGTCCTTAGAAACGCAATATAGTGAAGACGGTAGCCTATGATGATGAGTAGGCTTATAGCTGGTTGTAGGCTAATGCTGTGTAATACTTTATGTGACTTTTGTTTGAAGATTTTGAGATAACACTGTTCGCTAGCTAAGTGCTAATCTAAAGTATATCAAAATATAGCATGTGTCAGTGTTGGTGATATTGTAGTTATCATGATGTACCTGGTAATTAAATGGCCAAGGTTTGGTTCCCGGTTAATGCATTAGAGAGCCTTTTAATGGCCCACACAAGAGAACTTATATTTACACGTGTCACTTCAAGAGAATTGTGCATACTGCATACTGTGCCACTGCAGTGTGCTTTGACGTTGTGGGAAACGATTCATCCTCTTGTTGTAGAGGTGTCAGGGGGTGTGACAACACGGATTGGGTGGGATTAAACTCATGCATGACACCCCCCTCCCCTCCCCTCCATGTTAGTCGTTCCTCCAGGAAACCCGCTACTTGGGTGGTTGTGCCTGCCTATTGTACCTCAAGGACACCACATTATTTGCCAAACGCTCGTGAAGACATTTAGAGGATTCAAAGGTAATTTTCCCACTCAAGTCATCTTCCCGTCTAAATTCTCGACCATTTTGAACTTTACGCTATCGGTCAATAACTTTACATTCATTTCTTGTCGGTCTTGACTTTAGTTTATTTACTGCTGTTTATCGCTAACTACGACAACTTTTTAAAGCTCTGGCGTGGGTCTACTGGGTTGCTAATTAGACTTCACTTGTCTCTTAAATCGCATTGCCACGCGACGAGTTGGCTGACAGTTCAACATTTTTGTTCTTATTTTGATTTGATAGCTAATTTACTCCCGTGGGGTGCGAGCGACGCAACAACTTGATTTATGTGGAAAGATTCGCACAGCAATGTCTCCCCTGCCCTCTCCGGACGTGGGGACGGATAGTCTGTTGGGAACCTGTGCGGGTTGCAGGATTTCTTTGAGGACCGACACGAACCCGCTGTTGTTACCATGCCTACACTCCATGTGCAGTAATTGCATGCCTTCACCAAACCATGAATTAGCAGGTAGGGTTGGTACGGAAGCTCTGTCTGTTTGACTATTTTGCATGTAGCCTGTCGTAATTATTAGCATTCTACAACACCGCAGTGAGTGTCAATTGTAAACGAACCGCAGACATTTATTTTTTTATTTCGTTTAGTTTGTTTTGTTGTAGGCTCAGAAGTGTCCGACTGTCATAATGTCAAATAGACCGTAGTTCATTCGAAGTTGAAAATAACAGCTTTGAATTCGTAACACAAAACTGTTGACCATGTGGTCTATTTCTCTATCTGCCAACAGTGTGTCCCCTGTGTGGAATGTTGTACGCGCCTAAAAATGTCACACCCAATCCTCTGTTCTGCGACGTCTCGTCCCTGTCATCCTCACAGAAAGTAAGTACCACATAGCATATCCCAGTAGAACAAGCCTAATTTTACACAGGGCCTCATGTAAACACAGCTGAGTGGAATGTGATGAAAATATGTCTAAATGTGAGCTGGGAAATATGAGAGACCTGTAGCTGAGCAAAGCTGGCCTCTCTCTCTCTATCTCTCTCTCTCTGTGTAAGTGTGTGTAAGAGTGAAGCTGTGAGCTAGTGAGAGACCTGCAGCTGAGCAAAGCTGGCCTTCTCTCTCTCTCTCTCTCCTCTCTCTCTCTCTCTATCTCTCTCTCTGTGTAAGAGTGGAGCTGTCAATATAAGAATCATTTTAGATAAAGTGCAGACTGAATGCTCTTTTAACGTGTTCGGTTGTGTCCGTTTTGCAGTATCATAAGGTGTATGTCTGTCCACTTGGTGTAGCCATGACGATCTGTAATGAACGTGCTTCAGTGCCCTGAACTGCAGTAGCCTTGTTGGACGACGCCAAGCCTCATCCAAAGAGCTGTCCCACAATGTTATGCCTCTGTTTTTATTTTGGACGGGGCTTGTAACTCTGAGAATGCAATCGAGTTGTGACTGCCGTTGTGCTCTTTTACATCACCCTGTTCTTGAAGAGGAACAAACTCCATGGTAAATGCTCTTTAACATCACCCTGTTCTTGAAGAGGAACAAACTCCATGGTAAATGCTCTTTAACATCACCCTGTTCTTGAAGAGGAACAAACTCCATGGTAAATGGCCAGAGGCTTACAGACAAGCACCGCCATTCAGGTCGCGTAAATCAGTCAGTCAGTCAGTCGATAGATAAATATGTCTGCAGTGACGGTCCAGATGATGGTGTTCTCTGAGCCTGAGCCTGTGCGCTTGCACAGCTTTCATCTCCCTGCGCTGGCACAGCTTTCATCTCTGCGCTTGCACAGCTTTCATCTCTCTGCGCTTGCACAGCTTTCATCTCTCTGCGCTTGCACAGCTTTCATCTCTCTGTGCTCGTGCTCTGCATCGGCACCAGTAGCAGCAAGACTGTTCACTCAGGCTGCCCTGCTACCAATGCCTTGAAGTTAGTAAGAATTCCAGATGCATACATTAAAAAAAAAAGTTACATTTTTAAAGGAACCGTTAAAACTTGGGTGTCACACATACAGAAATTGACTTATTGATTTCTTATTAAATGCTTTGTCAAGAAGTACTGAAAACACGAGATGCTCACCTGCTTGACTTGTGAATGAGGATTGTTGACCATGTTAAACTTAGCTAACATACAGTCAGCGGTGCAGATGGGATTTTTGAACTGGGGGGGGACGCCAACATCGCCTAATCAGCTGTGCAGAGTTATTAACTGATGATTGTCGCCTTACGTATGAGAATGGTGGGGACGGATTGGGGTCACTATGAATCTGGGGGGGGACATGTCCCCCCCGTCCCCAGTGCTATCTGCGCCCCTGCATACAGTTACACCAACAGCAGACTGCAGGTGCTGAAAAGGGCAGAGAGATAGGGTCCATTGGGATGCTCTGAAATGACAAACTAGCACACAAGATGACAGAAAGACTGTAAATTCCTACTTATTGTTGCTTTAATGAAAGTGTGGGCCCTGCGCCTGTGCGGGTGCGGGGGTTTTGTGGCTTTGGGCTTGTGATGGAGGCCTGATGTGTGGTGAAATCCTACTTAATGTTGCTTTAATGAAAGTGTGACCTGCGCCGGTGCGGGTGCTGGGGCTTGTGATGGAGGCCTGATGTGTGGTGAAATCCTACTTAATGCTGCTTTAATGAAAGCGTGTGCCCTGCCTCTCCGTGTTGACCAGTGTGGAGGGTGTGCGGCTCCTGCGGTGGAGGGCTGGTGTGTGGAGTGTGGGGAGGCGCTGTGTGTGGAGTGTGTGTCCGCGCACAGGAGGGTACGGATGACGCGAGACCACACCATACAGACCCAGATTACCTCCTCAGGTAACCTACACACTCACATGCTCCCTCTCTCTACCTCACTCGCACACACACTCGCTCAAACACGCTCTCTCACACACACACACACACACACACACACACCCACATGCTCCCTCTCTCTACATCACTCGCACACACACTCGCTCAAACACGCTCTCACACACACACACACACACACACACACACACACACACACACACACACACTCACATGCTCCCTCTCTCTACCTCACTCGCACACACACTCGCTCAAACACGCTCTCACACACACACACACACACTCACATGCTCCCTCTCTCTACCTCACTCGCACACACACTCGCTCAAACACGCGCTCACACACACACACACACACACACACACACACACACACACACACACACACACACACGCTCTCACACACACACACTCACATGCTCCCTCTCTCTACCTCACTCACACACACGCACACACTCGCACACACACACACACACACTCACTCACTCACTCATATGCTCCCTCTCTCTACCTCACTCGCACACACACTCGCTCACAAACGCTCTCTCACACACACACACACACACACACTCACTTACTCACATGCTCCCTCTCTCTACCTCACTCGCACACACACTCGCTCACACACGCTCTCACACACACACACACACACACACACATTCTCTCTCTCTCTCACTTATACACACACTCACTCACTCACTCACTCACACACAAACACACTCACTCACACACACAGACACATATTCTCTCTCTTACTCACTCAGACACTCTCTCTACTTCTCTTTCGCTCACTCACTCCCACACACACACACACACGCTCTCTCTACCTCTTTCTCTCACTCCCACACACACACGCTCTCTCTACCCTATCTTTCCCTCACTCACTCCCACACACACAGACAGACAGACACACACACACACACACACACACACACACACACACACACTCTCTCTCTCTACCTCTCTTTCGCTCACTCACTCCCACAAACACTCTCTCTACCTCTCTCTCGCTCACTCACACACACACACACACACACACTCTCTACCTCTCTTTCGCTGACTCACTCCCACACACACACACACACTCTCTCTCTACCTCTCTTTCGCTCACTCCCACACACACACTCTCTACCTCTCTTCTCGCTGACTCACTCCCACACACACACACACACTCTCGCTACCTCTCTTTCGCTCACTCACTCCCACACACACACACAGAGTGCCACAACTGTTGATATCAGTGACAGGATGTGAGTAAAAATGATATCAGGATTGCATCAGTAACTCTTAACCCAATTCTTGCTTGATGTAATCATTATTTCCTGTTTATGTGTATACTGTGCGTTATTGTTAGTAATAGCATTTAGTATTTTGGTATTTTATATAAGTGGTAGCCATAACCATCTCTAATGTAAAAGATTAAATATGTAGCATGAAGTGGATTGTGAGTAACCGCTGATATTCAGCTTGGACTGTTAACCATGCCAGATGGGGGAGGAGTCATCTCTGGTCAGGGAGGAGTGTGTGTGACTGTGTGTGTGACTGTGTGTTCTTTGTGGAGATGATAAAGGGCGCCTGTTTTGCCTCAGGTTTTGCCAGGAAGAGATACTGCTCCATACACAAGGACGAGCCCTACAAGCTCTTCTGCCTCACCTGCAGCAAACTCACCTGCAGGGACTGCCAGCTCACACTGCACAGGAACCACAGGTAAACCCCAGATTACCCCCACGCCCCCCATTCACCATCCCTATATAACTACACACCACCCTGTACCCCTACAGATTACACCCACACATCACCCTGTACCCCTACAGATTACCCCACACCCACACACCACCCTGTACCCCTACAGATTACCCCACACCCACACACCACCCTGTATCCCTACAGATTACACCCACACACCACCCTGTACCCCTACAGATTACACCCACACAAATTAGCCAAACACACCACCCTGTACCCCTACAGATTACCCCCACACAAATTAGCCAAACACACCACCCTGTACCCCTATAGATTACCCTCCACACCCACACAGATTAGGCCTACACATCCCCCCTAGCCATCTGGTTTGAATTCTGGCAGGTATCAAGATTGTCTAGAGCCATAAATTGCAAATAGCACTATTCAGCTGATAAAGTGTGTTTACTCTATTGAAAGGCAATGCAATGTTAACAACAACAAGATAGCGTTAGCTTGCGGTAGCCAACAACTGTGAAAAACCTGCCAGCTGATGCTAGCTAACTAACTCGTTTACAAGCCTTTGCTTAGGTGCTGCTGCTGTTCTCTCTGTGCTTTCTTGTTGCCCATAGAGTTAAAAAAAAACATGCAAAAAATTAAGAGGCTCCAAGCATTCTCTTTGAGTGTTGAAACTGAAGGAGTTGCAAATCAGGATTAAAGATCATAATTAATACTGATAATAATGCAATGAATCTCATATTCATTGGAATTTTCGTTCTTAATTAGTCTTGGAATCTTGGTTCTCCAACCAGGGTCTCTGGTTAAGGGTCCTGCCGTGTGGAATACTGTGTCCTTGGGATAGCAGGAGGTGTGATTGCATAGGTGTCTTGTCACAACCTCTTATCAGAGTGTCATTGTATTCCTTACACATCCCCACCCCCATGATACAGGCCTCTGAAACATTTGCTCACGGGCGGATCCTCTAATTAACAACTTCCCCCGTTAAACAACATTGTGGCAATTCCCTTATTAGAGTAAGCAGACTGATACATATTCATGTAGGGTCGGGGCTATTGACACCCATTGTTCTGTTTAGGATACTTAAACTTGGACTGTTCCCATGGGTCCAATCAGAGACATGGGTGAATCTTCTAAGTGAAACCTTCCTCTCTCCCTTGATGCGCATCAATGTAAAAATAAAGCCTGTTTACAGATTGATCATTCTCCGACTGAGCCTCCATCTATCTGTGGTATAAGAAAATGTACCGACAAATCCAATTCTCCCCATGACCCTACACTTGACCTGAGGAACACCCTTTGCCTTGACCCTTGTCACTCAGTGACTCAAAAACATCCAGCTAATCAGCAGTTGCTGCAGAGAATGTTGAGTCACTCTACAGAGTCCAACATGGCGGAAATATCCGCAGTGAACTTTCAAGGAACCCATACAGAACCCCTCTGTTTGTTTTTTTGTGTTTTGTTTTTTTAGCTGAATAGCTAAATCATTAATTTGCTGAAACTTAACCTCTGGATTTTAACTGTGTTTTACATCATTTTACTACTGTGCTACTCGATATGAATACATATATTACAACCCCACACAGATAAGTATGTGATGAAGCAGTTGTGAAAGTCTAGATGTTTGAGATAACATGGTGAAACCTCTTTTTGGTCTGTCTTCACACACACACACACACACACACACACACACACTTAGCAGACTTAGCATTCACCCTGTGTGTATTTTTGTCTTTTCACATACACACACTGACCTGCGTGTGCTTTGTCTTTTTCACATGCATACACACACACACACACACACACACACTGACCTGCGTGTGCTTTGTCTTTTTCACATGCGTACACACACACACACACACACACACAAACACACACAGACACACTGGCCTGCGTGTACTTTGTCTTTTTCACATGCGTGCACACACACACACACACTCTCTTTCTCTCTCGCCGTCTCTCATACATGTGTGTGCGTGGTCCTTCCTGTGTTGTAGTTTCCAGTTTGTGGCGGAGGTGGTGTCGGAGCGGAGGCAGAGGCTGGAGGCTCTGGTCCACAAGGTGAAGGAGCAGAGAGCGTACACACAGCGCTGCCTGCAGGACTTGGAAGGACGGTATGTGTGTGTGTGTGTGTGTGTGTGTGTGTGTGTGTGTGTGTGTGTGTGTGTCGATGAAGGAGCAGAGAGCGTACACACAGCGCAGCCTGCAGGACTTGGAAGGACGGTATGTGTGTGTGTGTGTGTGTGTGTGTGTGTGTGTGTGTCGATGAAGGAGCAGAGAGCGTACACACAGCGCAGCCTGCAGGACTTGGAAGGACGGTATGTGTGTCTGGGTGTGTGTGTGGAGGAGAGAGGAAATTATTTAATTGCACCTGAAGGGAATTGGGTATAAGAAGATTTCCCAAAGATTTAACATTCCAAGAGACACCATTGGGAGCATTATAAGGAAGTCTAAAACTTATGGCACAGCTGCAAACCTGCCTAGCCATGGGAGAAATCCCAAAATGTCATCACCAAGAGCCCTTAGCAACTTAATCAGAACAACTAAGAAAAAACCCTGTGTTACTGCAAAACCACCTACAGGATGACCTGATGAAGGCCGGAATAAGTGCTTCATTGGCAAAGACGAGCACTGAATAAACAAGGACTCCAAGACGCACTCCACTCTTGACCACGAGGAACATCAAAGGTTGACTACAGTATGCCAGGACGACTTTGGACAGGCATGTCCAACGTGAGAAAGGCCAGGCTTTTGACCAGAAGAATACCACCATTCATGATGGGGTGGGGGTGGGGGCTTCTGCTGCAAGAACTGGCAATGTTGACCTCATGGATTCCCAGAATTACCAGGCCATTTTAAAGAGGAATGTGATTCCTTCTGTTGGGATATTGAACCTTGGTGATCCTTGGACTCTCCAGCAAGACAGTGATCCCAAGCACACCTCCAAATCAACCAAAGCTTGGTAGAGAAACAGATCCTGGAGTGGCCTTCTCAGTCCCCAGGTTTCAACAGATCCTGGAGTGGCCTTCTCAGTCCCCAGGTTTCAACAGATCCTGGAGTGGCCTTCTCAGTCCCCAGGTTTCAACAGATCCTGGAGTGGCCTTCTCAGTCCCCAGGTTTCAATCCTGGAGTGGCCTTCTCAGTCCTAGGGCCAATGATTTTCCGCGATAACGGAAAACGGACGGAATTCGCGGAATGTACCCTTTGAAACGGAATTGCAACTTTCAGACGGAAACATCATTTTGTGCATACAAATCGCCCAAATTCCCCTGTATTTTGGGCTGCAAGGCTGTATTTCTTTGAAATAAACACAACAACGATTGCAATGATGAACAAACATTAATTAAAGAACAAAACCACTGAGAAAATGTCACGTCTGCGCTGAACTCTGACCCACACACCTCCGCTAAAGCCACATTCAGTCACATTCACTCGCTCGTCTTCCCAATCGCATTTAAAACAAAAAATGTTTGGTCTTCTGTTCTGTTGATGGCTGGCAAACAACAATCTAAGAAGGGAACATATTATTCACTCATTTTAAGCCATCAATCTACCTCAGGGTGAACAAAATGAATTTGAAACGGAAAATCATTGGCCCTACAGTCCCCAGGTTTCAATCCGTTTGAAAATCTTTGGTGGGATTTAAAGAAGGCAGTTGCAGCACGGATGCCACCAAACATCAATGAGCTAGAGGCTTTTGCATGTGAAGAATGGGCAAAGATTCAAATAGAGTGGTATAAGAGGCTTGTCAGCACTTACCGAAAACACATATTGTCCACTGCACAGACGAAAGGAATTGCTATTTTTGGATTTTAGTTCATTCCCAATAAGGGAAATGAAATCAGGTCAAAACTATCTTTTGGTTCCTGTTTTAGGTTTGAGGGTAACCCTATAAAGTCAAATATCCAATTCCAATTCTCCTCTTATGTATTAATCTTGTATTATTTATATATATTATATATTGTTTATTAATTATAAAGGGAATATTTGTCTAAAAGACTTAAGACATGCGCACAGGTCTTTTCTCTCCGACTTAGGTAAGCAACTTACCGAAAACACATTAGAAGTTATGTAGGCTAAAGGATGCTCCACAAAGTACTGATGCTTGGGGCTGAATAATAGTGCACATGCCTGGCCCACATTGACCTTTGACCCTTGGACCTCCTCAGGCAGCTGGACTTGGAGGACGTGCTGGAGGGCTTCAAGGAGGACGTGAAGCAGGCACTCACGGAGATCCGGGACCTCCTGGTCCAGTCTGCCATGAAGATCATGTCTGACGCCAAGGTGGGTCACAACTTCCTGTGTCCTTTTTTATGAGGACAGGCTGATCCATTAATGACAAACAAGCAATGGCGTTGATGTGTGAAACTAGTTTATTTAACGCTCAGTGTCAGAGCATTACACAGCATTAATCAGAACAACTGTACTGGAACTGACTGGTTTAGGAAGAATCCCTGTGTGAACACAATGTGACAAGTTAGGACAGTGAGGCAAACATTTTAAACTCATGTTTACCAACTCTACTGGACTGATTTTGAAGAAGACTCCCTAAGATGACCCAATGTTTATGTTTTCTGGTGTTCAGGAGCAGATTGAGTTGGTCAAGGTTTATCTGAATGTTGACCAGAGCAGAATTTGAGCTATCTGTTTGAACTAAACTGTTAATGAATTTTAAAATCAATCATGGATAGGGCCAGTCAACATGTCATCTTTCATTCTGACACGGGACGGAGGTGGAGCCGTTAAAGTTCATACTTTTTAAACAAAAACTTTTCTTTTACTTTAAAACAAAACTGTCCAAACCTGCACACCTATCCCTCAAGCCAGATGAGTCTTTTTTTTTCCCATCAGTTGCTTTCCCAAGTCTGAGAGAAAATACCTACGCGCAAGTCTTAAGTGTTTTAGACAAATATTCTCTTCATAGTTAATAAACAATATGCAATTAATATAATTAATAATACAAGAGTAATACATAGGGGGAAATAATTGACTTTATAGGGTTACCCTCCAACCTAAAACAGGAACAAAAAGATAGTTTTGACCTGATTTCGTTTCCCTTATTGGGAATGAACTCAAATCCAAAAATAGCATGGTTTCCTTTCGTCTGTGCAGTGGACAATAAGCACCATCCTATTATTCAAACTTTTTTCTGTGTTGTTACATCTGGTCCTTCACCCTCGCTGCTCTCTCTCTCTCTCTCTCTCTCTCTCTCGGTTTGTTTTTGCTTCTGAAATAATGGCCCTGCTGTACATTCAGTCTACCTCAAGCCAACACAATGTGTTTGCCTGTGTGTTTGTGTGAAAAGACAAGAGGTTTCACCATGTTATCTCAAACATCTGTACATTTAGTCTACCTCAAGCCAACATTGACAATTTAAGCATGCAGTTGTAACCAAATATATAACAACTTTTTTTTAAATACGTTTTCAACCTTTTTATTTTCTTTATCTTTTTTTGTTTTTACTTTATGCAGCCTTTCTATACTCACACACACACACAAAAATAACAAAACAACAAAACCTTCTATCATGGTGACATTATCATATCACTATGCCTCACACCATCTCCCTGTAGGCCTTCTGAAGCCGCTGAGATATAAAGGATGGTTAGTGAAGTACATAAGTTATTATAAACTCGTAAAAAAAAGTTTGGTCGATTTATTTCTCTTTTGTTACAATGTCAATTGGTATTGTATTTTATATTGGACATCATTGTAAAGGTAAATAAACAGGTTTTCCAACGATATATAATTCAATGCTAATTAGCATTGTAACAACAGAGAAATATTCGACCAAACACACATTTCCAAACTTTTTTTGACGAGTTTATATATTAAATATAAGTTATTTTTGTATAGTGAAGGCCTGTACCAGGCTTCCGAGTCTCCCTCTACATTCTTCAGGTTCTTGATCGGGGGATGTAGCCTGCTAGCGAGCCCCATCTCCATAGTAACGCTGATACAATCAGCCAGGCGCAAGACTCCTGACTCCTTCACGAGCATAAATTACTGATGAGGGTTAACACGACCTTCAGAGGGGGCACACCGTAAAACCTTGAGTGGAGACAGGCCTTGAACACAGAACTTGATCAAACCACAGTTGCATGCGTAATATGATGGTTAACTCTTTTTAAAGATACAAAAGTAAAAAAACATATCAAAACATGAAAAAATATAAAGTTTGTGATGCAGGTAACACATCAGACTGGTTTGCCCCATAAGCTGAAAGCACTGGATTCCTTCTTTTCCTTCAAATCAACATCGGAACAAAGAACATTCTAGACATACTGAGTCCCAGCTTGTTCTCATAACAGCTGTCGGAACCATCTCCCCCCGCAGGGACCCTGGACACATCACAAAATGCTATCATTGGCTCATACCTTGCTGCTGCTATCAGTAGCGCTCACTGAACACTCTGTGCTCTGTGCTGCCAAGGGAGCTAAAGGGCAAGGCTGCTGCTGACGCTGTTGAAGTGGCCTTAAAGATCTTCACAAACAGGGAAGGAGAAAGGGACGGGGGAAGGGGGACAGAAAGGAATAGGAGGAAGAGGAAGGCAAGGGAACACGGGCCACTCTGGGTGGTCTTCAAAGCTCCTAGAAAAGGAATAGGATGTTATTTAGCTTCAGAGATGGTCTGAGAAGTGGCTCAAACATAGTGACTCCCCAGTCAAACACACTCAGGAGTGACTCTTAGTCAGTGTAAAATATTATGGTTTTATGGTTGAATGAAGTGAAAAGCGGAAAGGACGCACGGTTGTAAGCCTGTAGCTTCAGAGATGGTCTGAGAAGTGGTTCAAACACAGTAACTTAGTGGCCCAAACACAGTCACTCGGTGGCTCAAGCACAGTAACTTAGTGGCTTAAACACAGTCACTCAGCTGCTGTAGCTGTGATGTTCATTTCATGGAACTAAACATTTCGGGCTATGATTCTAAATAGATAGGGTGAGAATATTACATTACTCAACAGATCCTGCTTGTTGTTGCACTGACCGTAACGGGCAAACAGTCAGACGTGTGTGTGTGTGTGTGTGTGTGTGTGTGTGTGTGTGTGTGTGTGTGTGTGTGTGTGTGTGTGTGTGTGTGTGTGTGTGTGTGTGTGTGTGTGTGTGTGTGTCATTTAATTAATCAGGAGTGTGGCAGGTTGGTGAAAAGACAGACGAAAAGAGCCACCTGTTTCTCGAGAACTTGGGAAGCAGACGCCAGATTACTCACAAGCAGACGCAGAGAGCTTTCATTCATGTATCTGTCGAGCACTAAGAACACTATACACATTCACTAGTGTATCCTAAAAGCACAGAAAGACACAGGGAGGGCAGAAAGGAGAGGGGGGTCATTTGGAAGCCCCTGGGGTAGGAGAACACAACACAGCTGGCCTGTCCTGGCAGAGGGCACAGGCACATCAGTGTTTGTGAAAAATGATCTAGAATCAAGAAGACGAGTCTTTAAAACCACCAGAGGACTTAAATGCTCACCGAACAGAAGATACAGTACAGCACAGAATATTAAAGATATTTAGATTGCATTTATTTTTCGTCTAATACTAGCAACCTAAGAAGCTGAATGCCAACATACTTGCCTTGCAAACACCAACAACATCACAGATGGCATTGGTAAAAGCTGGTTAAGCTACTGAATCCTATATTTGGCCAACATATTTGGCAGTGTTGTACTGTAAAAGCCACACACACACACTCACTCATATCTGGCAGTGTTGTATTGTAAAAGCAATTTTAGGAGCCAGATCACACAACTAGGCAGTAGCTAAATATCCATGTGGATAAAGGAATTAACAACATCTGTCCTTCACACCATCAGATGCCATCAACATGAATGTGTTCGAAAAATTAGTTATGTACAGAAACAAACTTCAAAAATGGAGAAAACATAATAACATAATGTGCCTTTAAGAGATGATTTTATCCAGAGTGACAAAACAGGCCAAGTGGAGTTTATGTTTTATCACTGTTCTTGCTCTCTGTGAATCCAAGCCAGGACTGTGTGTGTGTGTAGCAGTGTGTAGCTCTTGGTGAATACAAGCCATGACTGTGTGTGTGTGTGTAGCTCTCTGTGAATCAAAGCCATGACTGTGTGTGTGTGTGTGTGTAGCAGTGTGTAGCTCTCGGTTAATCCAAGCCATGACTGTGTGTGTGTGTGTGTGTGTGTGTGTGTGTAGCTCTCTGTGAATGAAAGCCTTGAACTTGGTGGTGTTGCAAAAAGCAGCAATGAACTCATGGCTTAAAAGCAGCCCTGAACCATTGACTAACGATAACATTAGAAAAATAAAGACCTTTTAGAAACCTTGACCAACGATAAAATGAGAGAAAAAAAGTAAAGACCTTGTAAAGGAGAACCAAACAAGCTGGAGGTAGAAGAGTTGGAATCCTAGGTTCCTAGCTTAGTTTGTTATCTAGCTTTTAACAAACAAATCAGTAAGCATCTGGAAATGGATTAAAAAACAAACAAACACGATAGAGAACCCTGGGACTAGTGTATCAACCAACAATGACCAACCAGGCAAGCCAAAGAAAATTATTTTGGCAGAGCAGTCGATGTTACTTATATATGTTGGATGGGCCGTTTGCGTTAACATATTGTTTATGTCGCCAATAGTTTTGTTAGTTTTATAATAGTTAGTTAGTTTTATTTTAGTTCGTTTTATTTTGTTAGTTTTATAATAGTGAGCTTACAGGAGAAATTGTCGATTTTCCAGTTGCATGTGTTTATTAGCGGAGGCTTCTCCAGAGTGTTTGGGTGACTTGACCTGGGCCCTATTCGTCGTAGCTCGCTAAGCGCGTTAGCGAGCTAATTTTCAGGCTAAGATAAAAAAACGCCCCTCTTTTTGGTTCGTGGAATCAACTTTCGATAAATCACCATACCATAGCAACATATCAATTAGCTCTAACCTGCTCCAGCGCAGGCTAACTTAAGTGTAGCTGGATAAGCTTGCCACACTCCCGGAAAGAGAAGGGATTAGGGCTGAACGATTTGGGGAAATAATCTAATTGCGATTTTTTTTCCCCCAATATTGCGATTGCGATTTAATATGCGATTTATTACAAATCGTAATGAATTATTTCAATATGACCATTAGATACATTTAGTGTAAAATATTATTTCCCACAATTAAAATTTTTATTTAACTGCTCATTACAGAATCAAGAACAACAAATCGGTGTGCATTTAAGTATTTTAAACAAAGTCATTGTAAGAATAAACACAAGGCATTCACTTTTTAAACACTGTGTGCAAAATGTACCATCTGAAGAAAAGAAAAAAAAATATATATATATATATATATATATATATATATATATATATTTTTTTTAAGATCACATTTTTAATCGTGGACGTTGCGGTTAGAAAATTGCGTTCTATCATATCGCAATTAAATCGCAAATGCAATTAATCGTTCAGCCCTAGAAGGGATCCCATTGACCAAAGAGCGATATTAGTTAGATTGGCGCTTCATAGGAAGAGAGTTCTTCGCGATCGCCAAGATCCATTCATCAATCATGATGAGTTCTTGTATGAGCGCTACAGATTCAGCCGACAAGGAATAATTTATTTACAAGACCTTCTCGAGCCATTTATGGCAAACATCACAGCCGAGCATTGACTGTCTATGACAGTGTTATTAGTACACCATAGGACTTATGATAAGAATAGGGAGAAATACACACAATTTCTTTTCACTTCTTCAATTTATTGCATTTCTTATTAATACATTTACATTTAGTCATTTAACAGACGCTTTTATTCAAAGCGACTTACAAGGAAATGTAAAACTACACTTAATAATGAGGTGAGGGGAATCGAACTAGCAACCTTGCAGCTACTAACCGAGAGTGCTACCTACTGTACCAGATCACACTTGCTGTAATCTATACATACATAGATATCGGCCCATAAACAGCCCCATACACCGCTTCTTGAAAAAAAAAGAGCCTTTCTCTTTGAGTTTAGAACCATTATACCGTTACAAAATCATTATTTTGCTGATCGACCTTTCCTGCCTTTTGAAGTAGGACGTGCAAGCGCAATTGCCCTGATAAGTTTAGCCTGGTTGAAATTAACCACATGATTTGGATGAAGACCAGCCTTTGACGAGCCGATATATCCTGTTCGCTAATGTTAACGGGCTAATAGAACAATTGATTAACTTAGCTTCAGCCCTTACGACGAACGGGGCCCTGGTGGTTGTTGCTTGAAGTCGTTAAACTTTGTTGGCTCTGTCGAAATCAAACTGAGAGAGTCGCTATCATGTGATGGTGTTTGGATGGTACGTGTTTCCTGGGGTTTGTTGATCTGTGTGTGTGTGATAATGCACCTGTTAAACGATATGGCTGTGCGCAGCGTGCTTACATTTTAATTAATCAATATTCAGACAGCACATATGCTGATTTAAATGTACCTGTGCTGTACTGAACCATACTGTAAGGTACACCCATTACTACTGTACCATAGGTGGCTTTGGAGAGATGCATCTTCTATATAAACATCCACACACACACACACACACACACACACACACACACACACACACACACACACACTGTAAGAGTATTTTTTACTCTTGCGTGTTGTTTTAGAGAGGAACCACCATACGAAGCAATTTGTTGTAACAAGATAAGTTTTACTGGTAGATACTGACACAATACAACTTGCCTAACAAACAATCAAGTTCAGTCGAGCAAGCTGGAGAATGCATTCTGATCTGATACAGGCAATGTTCAAACTTTTAAGGCCTAATCCAGTGATGTCACTCTGGGCCCCTGGGCCGCCCATCATGAGATAGTGACATCCTGTCTCGTCCACTCTGCACATAGTAATAACACATGATTCTTGTGGTATTTTCCATTTTCAGAACTTCTGTTTTTCATCTGCTGACACATCTTTATCGTCTGAAAGCTTTCCCTTCTCTGCGCCACAGACTGGCCACTTATGTTTTCTCGTAAATTTAGTTTCACTGCCCTTTCTCACAGCCTTCTGTCCCAGTTTTAACTTGCTCTCTCGTCTAGCTTTTCATTTTCCACGTGAATTTAACTTGCTGTCTCTGTCTGATTTTTTTCATTTGATATACTTCATTTGATACATTTGATAATTCAAATTTATCTTACAATACACACACACACACACACACACACGTATGCAAATACATGCAAGTTTAGCTGAGGTAGCATGGTTGTCATCTGTATGAGAGTCTGTGTTCGGATGTTCTCAAACTCCACCTGTTGCTGTGGTGTGTTTGGCAGGTGCTGTACACCTCGGAAATTGATCGTCTGAAGGTTCGGCAGGCAGCGCTACAGAAGCTCCAGGAGAGACAGGCCTACCTGCTGGCCTTCAGTGAGAAAACACTGGACAGTGTGGATCAGGGTGTGCTGCTGTCCTGTGCAAATCAGGTAACACACACACATACAGACATGCGCGCGCACACACACACACACACACACACACTCACACGTGGTGGTGTTTCTGACGCTTCAGTCTTTCTGAGCAGGTCCAGCTGCAGTCATGTACATATACACACACATCCCTACCCAGTCTCTCACACACACACACATGCACACATACACACACACGCGGTGGTGTTTCTGACCGTTTAGTTCCTCTGAGCAGGTCCAGCTGCAGTCATGTACATATACACACACATCCCTACCCAGTCTCTCACACACACACACACACATGCGGTGGTGTTTCTGACGCTTCAGTCCTTCTGAGCAGGTCCAGCTGCAGTCATGTACATATACACACAGATCCCTACCCAGTCTCTCACACACACACACACAAACACACACACACACACACACACACACACACACACGTGGTGGTGTTTCTGACTCTTCAGTCCCTCTGAGCAGGTCCAGCTGCAGTCATGTACATATACACACACATCCCTACCCAGTCTCACACACACACACACACACACACGTGGTGGTGTTTCTGACGCTTCAGTCCCTCTGAGCAGGTACAGCAGCAGCTGCAGGCTCTCCTGACCCAGACTCCTCCCCCGTGCGCCAGCATGGTGCACATCTCCCTCCACCTCAACAAAATGGCGGTTAGAGAAAGCCTCAGGCATTTTGGTAAGACTGACCGCCTAGCCCGGAAATACTATGTTTCTTCTTGACTTAGGAATGTATGACCTTGAGCTCTGTAAAGCACCTTGAAAATGCTAATTATTATTGGTGCTGTAGAAATAAGTGACATTGATTGAGTTGAATTATCAGTGATTTGTTATTATGTGAGGTATTTGGCAGAACTCTTAGATTAACACTTCCTCAGAGCAGCATGTTTACGTTTACGTTTTTTTGTGTGTTTGCAGGAAAGGTGTCATGGCATGTCATTCCGTTTGCCTGTTCAAAAAAGCTCAGGATCCCAAAGAAGGTCAAAGAGACTCATCCTCCCCCTGCTCAGGCATTACCCCTGGACACCCCAAACGCTCCGTGTCTGTCGGGTCCTGTAGAGGGATCTGCAGTTCCCCCACTCTCCACCAGAGGGAGCTCTGTGTCGTCTCCCTTGAAGGCGATGGCAGAGAGCACAACCTCCTCTCCAGACTGCAGCGAGGGAACACCTGCACTGCACTCGGCGATGAGCATGGAGTGCGAGCCGTCGTCCACAGTCCCAGACTCTGTGGGCAAACCCACACCCTGTTGGCTCGAAAGCCCTCTTCAGGTAGACCTGCCTGTGGTCACCACCACTGCTAGCGTGGAACTGTCTTGGGGTAAACCAGCAGGGGTAGCAGAGGTCAGCACAGCTGCCCCGTCACGTAGTTCCCCCACCCAGCCACCCAGTACCAGCGAGTCTACCTTCAGCCTTGGCAAGGACCCTGCTAGTGAAGTGACCTCTGTGGTGGTCATGCAGGAGTGTACAATCAACGGAAATGCTGAAGCTTCACCAGTGGAGGCGTCTGCTAGCTGTGCTACGAGTGAAACCGACTGCTTCACAAAGACTGCGTCTGAGGCTGTAGAGACTGGGCATTTGCAGGGGGCGGAGACTGGATCTCCAAAGAAACTTGTACTTAGACTCCACCCACCCCACATACAGACGGATACTGAGCATGTGCAGGGGGTGGAGTCAGCATCTCCAAAAATTGTGAATGTACAGGGGGCGGAGTCTGAGTGTGTCACTAGTGAGCATGTGCAGGGGGCGGAGCTAGGAACTCTACGAATTGTGAACGTACAGGGGGCGGAGCCAGGAACTCCACGAATTGTGAACGTACAGGGGGCGGAGCCAGGAACTCCACGAATTGTGGATGTACAGGGGGCGGAGCCAGAACTTGCCCAGGAGGCGGAGTTTGAAGGCAAAAAGACTGAGCATGTGCAGGAGGTGGCATCTGACTTTGTCATTACTGAGCATATGCAGGAGGCGGAGTCTGATTGCAGAGAGACTGAGCGTGTGCAGGAGGCGGAGTCTGATTGCAGAGAGACTGAGCGTGTGCAGGAGGCGGAGTCTGAATGCAGAGAGACTGAGTGTGTGCAGGAGGCGGAGTCTGAATGCAGAGAGACTGAGTGTGTGCAGGAGGCGGAGTCTGATTGCAGAGAGACTGAGCGTCTGCAGGAGGCGGAGTCTGATTGCAGAGAGACTGAGCGTCTGCAGGAGGCGGAGTCTGATTGCAGAGAGACTGAGCGTCTGCAGGAGGCGGAGTCTGATTGCAGAGAGACTGAGCGTCTGCAGGAGGCGGAGTCTAATTGCAGAGAGACTGAGCATGTGCAGGAGGTGGTGTCTGACTTTGTCGCTACTGAGCATGTGCAAACGGCTCCACCAGATGTTTCTGTCTGTCCAGATGTAGGCCAATCATCTGTGGCCCCCTCTCGCCTCCGGCCTCCACCCCATTCTCCACAGACTCACTCTCAGGTGTGTGTGCTCTACTCACAACCTCTTTTCTCTCTCTCTCTCTATCAGATGTGTATGCATTTGTGTGTGTGTATGCGTTTCTGTGTGTTCTACTCACATCCTCTTCTCTCTCTCTCTCTCTCTCAGGAGTGTGTGTGTGTGTGTGTGTGTGTGTGTGTGTGCTCCTCACAAACCCTTGTCTCTCGCTCAGATGTGTGTGTGTGTGTGTGTGCTACTCAGATCCTCTTCTTTCTCTCTCAGCGGTGTGTGTGTGTGTGTGTCTGGTGTGCTCCTCACAACCTCTTCTCTCTCTTACTCTCAGGTGTGTGTGCTCACCTCCCTCACGTTAGTGTATGTGTGTGTGTGTGTGTGTTTGTGTGTGTGTGCTTTTCAAAGGCGGCTGTCTCATACTTTTCTCTCTCTCTCTCTCTCTCTCTCTCTATCAGATGTGTATGCATTTGTGTGTGTATGCGTTTCTGTGTGTTTGTCAGGGAATTTTTCACCCTTTACCAGGACTGTATTAAACCTCAGAATTAAGACACACACAACCAAGAATAAAATCAATAACAGACATTTACTCTGGCCCAGAGGAGTGTAGTGGTTTCAGACGACTCTTCAACCATACACTGCCCCTATGGTAAAATGCCTGACCATTTATTCAAGAAAATATCACAGAACACAGACATGACACTCCCATGGTCGTACCATCTCGTCCTTGGTTCCCAGAGATAAGAATGTTTACCTAAGACCCCCAAAACCCAGACTTTAACACAACATTCAAAATGAGTTCACATAAACACATGGTCTCCTAATTCAGTCCTACCCTAAACATGAAATGACAGGTCTGAGTTTAACATCTCTGAGTTACAAAACCCCCACATTCTCACAAACTCATCCTTCCTCTAAATGAGAACAAAGAAACATCTGAGTCTTCCATTTAACAAACTAATATCAAACTACAACACATATCATGATAATAATTATATAGCATATTTCTTTCACAGTGTTCTACTCACATCCTCTTCTCTCTCTCTCTCTCTCTCTCAGGAGTGTGTGTGTGTGTGTGTGTGTGTGTGCTCCTCACAAACCCTTGTCTATCGCTCAGATGTGTGTGTGTGTGTGCTACTCAGATCCTCTTCTTTCTCTCTCAGCAGTGTGTGTGTGTGTCTGGTGTGCTCCTCACAACCTCTTCTCTCTCTCTCTCTCTCAGGTGTGTGTGCTCACCTCCCTCACATTAGTGTGTGTGTGTGTGTGTGTGTGTGTGTGTGTGTGTGTGTGTGTGTGTGTGTGTGTGTGTGTGTGTGTGTGTGTGTGTGTGTGTGTGTGTGTGTGTGTGTGTGTGTGTGTGTGTGTGCGCTTTTCAAAGGCGGCTGTCTCATACGTGAGTGTGCCCCTTCGATAACTGTGTGGAACCAGACTTAATTAGACTGAATTAATTAATTAATTAATTAATTAATTAATTAATTAAAAGTAATTGTTCATTTGTTTCTACAGGAGGGTCCAATGCTTCAGTCTTTCCTGAAAGCTTTAAAGCTGACAGTCGTCAGGAATCCACAGCTGCTCAGCAACCCAATGTGTTCTGGTAAGAATGGTCCAGTCGGACACGATAGTCCATTCAGCTCCGGTCCTGTTATGGATACTGAGGCCTCAACCCTGTCTGTCTGTTCAGCTTCACAGGGTCCAGATGCTGCAGGACGTGGCGCTGATCCCGTCAGCAGCTACTGCTGTCCTCTTGAGGTAAAGACAAGCTAAAGCTAATCGCTACTGTTAGCCATGGCAATCACGCCTTACTTGGTCACT
>NC_045170.1:7166060-7181060 GCF_900700415.2 Clupea harengus | reverse complement strand
GTGTGTTCTAACTGTGTAGAAGAGTGTGTGTCTATCTCTCCCTGTGGCTGTTGTGAGAGATCTGTGTGTGCCTATTAGCAGTAGATGTGTGTTAAATGTGAGGAGCATGGCACTGTGCTTTGGGATGTGTGTGTCTGTGTGAGGGTGTGTGTTTTGGGATGTGAGTGAGTAACAAACAACACAATGTTAAAGTAACAAGTCCAAGGCTCTGTGGAGATAGGCCCCCTCTTATCATGAGCTCATCACGTGTCACACATACAGTCCTATTGTGTCCGTGAAATATAGTACATGTGGATACTGACATATGCAAAAACTAGGTTTGGCTGGTTTCTATCAAGACTAGAGGTGTGTGTGTGTGTGTGTGTGTGTGTGTGTGTGTGTGTGTGTGTGTGTGTGTGTGTGTGTGTGTGTGTGTGTGTGAGAGAGAGAGAGAGAGAGAGCAAAATGTGTGTTCAAGGAGGGCTGGATGTGTGGGCTCTCTGCGTGTATGTATCGTTGGGAGAAGCTGGATGTCAAATTATGGGGTGTGTGCTAAATAATGTGTGTGTGTGCGCAGATGTATAGGCAATGTATGTCACATGGTGGCACATGTGTGTGTGTGTGTGTGTCCTGCAGATGTATAGGCTGTGTATGTCACATGGTTCCCTATCTGCCGTAGGGAAACCCCCATAGTCCTGACATGTTCCTCGTGTTACTTATTAGAGAGGGGAGCTTGTACGCACCATAACGTATGTTACATGCATAAGAACTCAGGGACCAAAAGGGAACAGCATATCTTTTAAAACGTACGCACAGGATAAAGAAATTGACTAAACACATTGATTTGTAAAACACATTTATCAAAGTGTGTATGTGTGTGTTTGTGTGTGAGAGAGAGAGTGTGAAGGGAGGCAAAGTGTGTGTGTGTGTGTGTCATGGGAGGGTTGGATGTGTGGGCTCTCTGTGTGTATGTATCTGTCAGTTGGGAGAAGCTGTATGTCAAATTATGGGGTGTGTGTGTTAAATAATGAGTGTGTGTGAAAGGCCGTGTGCTAAATAATCAGTGTGTGTGTGTGTGCTAGATCTGTGGCATGTGTTAGGATCTGTTAGTGGTGTTACTTAAGTAATGCACTGTGTGTGTGTGTGTGTGTGTGTGTGTGTGTGTGTGTGTGTGTGTGTGTGTGTGCATGGAAGGCTGTGTGCTAAATAATCAGTGTGTGTGTGTGTGTGTGTGTGCTAGATCTGTGGCATGTGTTAGGATCTGTTAGTAGTTTTACTTAAGTAATGCACTGTGTGTGTGTGTGCATGGAAGGCTGTGTGTTCAATAATGAATGTGTGTGTGTGTGTGTGTGTGTGTGTGTGTGTGTGTGTGTGTGTGTGTGTGTGTGTGTGCAGGCAGGGCTGGGTGTGTGGCCTGTGTTTGGACGTGTCGGTGGTGAGTCTGCAGGGCACTTTTGAAGGGGGATTCTGTATGAGCGCTCAGGACCAGAAGGTGGGACATTCCTAATGCTGTTCAGCTACACACACTGGGTCATCTCACCTTAACACACACTGGGTCATCTCACCTTAACACACACTGGGTCATCTCACCTTAACACACACTGGGTCATCTCACCTTAACACACACTGGGTCATCTCACCTTAACACACACTGGATCATCTCACCTTAACACACACTGGGTCATCTCACCTTAACACACACTGGATCATCTCACCCTAACACACACTGGATCATCTCACCCTAACACACACTGGATCATCTCACCTTAACACACACTGGATCATCTCACCTTAACACACACTCGTTTTCACTCCCTCTCTCACCTTAATCTCACCTTTTCTCTCACGTTCACACTTGTTGGCCTCACCTTCTTCGCTGTTTTTATTTTCACATTCCCATACATTCAGCTCGTTCAAGTCTGCGCTCGTTAAGCTCATTAAAGTCTGCGCTCGTTAAGCTTGTTCAAGTCTGCACTCGTTAAGCTTGTTAAAGTCTGCACTCGTTTTTTTCCCAACTTCTTCGTATTAGATTCCCCTCCTTTGAATCCACCCTGGGTCTGCATGGTCCTGATCCTGGTCCTGGTATTAACTAATCATTAATCAATATTACTTCCGTGGAAACGGGTCGTTTTTTTCCATTCCGGTCAGGTGTCTAAATGAATCATTAATTGATATTACCTCTGTGGAAACAAATGAACCAGTCATTAATTAGTATTACTTCCTGGTATACCGATCGTCTACCGACAGTCTCCTCATTGGGTTCATCACTAGTGTCCTCATCAGTCTGCACACTCTCTGTGAGTCACAGTCTCTCAACACTTCGCACAGAATTACAGATTTACAAATGACATTTCATGACAAATGCACAAGCAAAGTATGAGGTATTTTTACAACTTATAAAGTATACATACAGTGGGGAAAATAAGTATTTGAACCCCTGCCGATTTCGCAAGTTTGGCCACTTGCAAAGAAATGTGTGATCTATAGTTGTAATAGTAGGTGTATTTTAACAGTGAGAAACAGAATATCAACAAAAAAATCCGGAAAACTGCATTTTATAACATTCATGACTTAATTTGCATTTGATGCAGAAAAAAGGAATTTGAACCCCTAGCAAAACATGACTTAGTACTTGGTGGAATAACCCTTGTTGGCAAGCACAGACGTCAGACCTTTCTTGTAGTTAGTCACCAGGTTTACACACATCTCAGGAGGGATTCTGGTCCACTCCTCTTTGCAGATCCTCTCCAAATCCTTAAGATTGCGTTTTCAATGGGAGGGAATGAGGGAATGAGGCCCCATCCATAGTCCCTTCGATGCAGTGGAGTCGTTCTGTACCCTTGGCAGAGAAACAGCCCCAAAGCATAATGTTTCCACCTCCATGCTTGACGGTGGGGATGGTGTTCTTGGGGTCATATTCAGCATTCTTCCCCCTCCAAACGTGGCAAGTCGAGTTGATGCCAAAGAGCTTGATTTTGGTCTCATCTGACCACATCCTGTCTCCTAATCCTCCTTAGAATCATTCAAGTGTTCATTGGCAAACTTCAGACGGCCCCCTTGAGCAGGGGGACCTTGCGAGTGCTGCAGTACTTCAAACCATTACGGCGTAGTGTGTTGCCAATGGTTTCTTGGTGACTGTGGTCCCAGCTGCCTTGAGATCATTCACATGCTCCCCCTGTGTAGTTCTGAGGTTATTCTGCACCTTTCGGATGATCACCGATACCGCATGAGGGGATATCTTGCATGGAGCCCCAGACCTAGAGCGATTGACAGTTGTTTGGTGTTGCTTCCAATTATGAATAATCGCACCAATAGTTGTCTGCTTCTCACCAAGCTGCTTGCCGATGGTTTTGTAACCCATTCCAGCCTTGTGCAGGTCTACAATCTTATCTCTGACGTCCTTGGTCAACTCTTTGGTCTTGCCCATGGTGGTGAGGTTGAAGGTGTGAAGTATGATTCTTTGGACAGGTTTCTTTTATACACGTCACCAGTTGAGATCAGGTGTACCTTGTTAGGCCTAATGAGGACTAATCTGTGTGCTTCTTGGGCACATAACTGGTCATTGGGAGCCAGAATTCTTGCTGTTTGCTTGGGGGTTCAAATACTTATTTTCTGCATCAAATACAAATAAAGTCATAAATGTTATAACATTTGTTTGTTGATATTCTATTTCTCACTGTTAAAATACACCTACTATTACAATTATAGATCACACATTTCTTTGCAAGTGGCCAAACTTGCGAAATCGGCAGGGGTTCAAATACTTATTTTCCCCACTGTATGTACAAATATACATTCATTTGTGCAAATCATAGGACGTTTATTCAAATTAGAACTTCTCAGTCACAAGTAAGGAGTTCTGTGTTTGTGGATGGAAAAAAAACACATTTGTAAATCGTTGCCTATTTGTGGAATCATGGCACATGGATTCTGAGCCATTACTCTCTCCATAGCCCTCGTTCTTTTAATGCGTCTGACATCTTGTTTTTTTTCTCTGCCTGCTCTGGCTTCCTAGACTCATCCCCATCTGAAGCTGCACCCGCTCTCTAACTGTTCTGTCTGCTGCACTAATGTTTTAATGTGTGTCAGAGGGATTCCAACCAGAACTAATGGCTTATGATTCATACATATTCATTATTCTATTAATATTATAATATGAATGATTCTATTCATATTATAATATGAATTATTTTATTCTATTTTTAATTCATGTCTTATTATTTTAAATTACCACCAGTCTTACTACTATGCTGCACTAGTTTTTTAAGTGTTTTTATGTTTGTTTGTTTGTTTTCTAAGTGCCCTCCACACTAGTGTGTTGTTTTGTGTGTCTCCCTGCTATGCTGCTCTCTGCTTTAACTGATTCACTGAAATATGAGTTCATGCTGAATTCAATTTGTGCCAAATAGACATCAGACTTATTATTATGCCACATTCGTTATGTGCCAAATAGACCTATGATCATATACTGCTTTCTTTGTATTCATTCTTAATGTGTGTGTTTTTAACAAAAATATAAGTATATGTTCTTTATGTGTTTATTTTTAACTGAGAAATTAGTATATATTGTTCTTTATTTGTGTGGTTTTATTATATATATACAGTGTATATATATATTGTGTGTGTGTGTGTGTGTGTGTGTGTGTGTGTGTGTGTGTGTGTGTGTGTGTGTGTGTGTGTGTGTGTGTGTTGTGTGTTTTTAACAGAGATGTGAGTACGTACTGCTTTCCCTGTGTTGCAGTAAATACAGGCCTGCTCTTTTCATGACAAATCAGGTAAGTGTGATCAATGCACACACATATACACACACACACACACACACACACACACACACACACATACACATACATAAACACACACACATATACACACACACAAACATCACACACACATATATACACACACACACACACACACACACACACACACACACACAAACATCAGTAACTAGTTTGAGATCAGACTGTCTGTAATGTAAATATTGATGGTCGTAGCCATGGTGGATGGGAATTGTTGGGTAGAGAGATGTCATTGATGTTCCTTGTACTCCAAATTGGGTTGAAACTGTATCGGTGTTCCCTGTAGTCATCCGTGTTCCCTGTCATCATTGGTGTTCCTTGTCCAGCTGCCAAGTTCTTGTTCGTCTGCCGTTACGAACATCCCGTTTATTCGCGGCCGGTTGCTGCAGAAACTACCGCCTCCGTACCGCACCCCCACTGAGTTTGTGTCCGACATCTGGATCCTGCTAGATCTCCTGCTCAAGAGGGCAAAGGTCAGCATTCATATTCGCAGATATTCGATACATGTATTTACACAGGTATTTCTCACTTTCACTCATAAACACAGACATTCACTTAATTTCACGCACAAACATAAACACACACACGCACACACACACAAACATAACACACATAAGTAATAATTCAGCTTCTACATACATGAGAGCAAACCGTAAATGGTGAAACTCTCCTTCTCTCTCTCATCCCCCTCTCTCTCTCTCTCTCTCTCTCTCAGTGGAAGGCTGAGTGGGAGAAACAGCTGAAAGCTCTGCGGGTCATCTTCTCCCAGAGGCTGCAGCGAGCCTTCAGTCACACCCTCCACCCATCTGTCCTGCGCAACCCCTTCCGCCAGAGGCCAGGCAGAACGAGAGGGAAGGAGAGAGGGACGGAGAGAGGGACGGAAAGAGGGAAGGAGAGAGGGACGGAAAGAGGGAAGGAGAGAGTGGCGGAAAGAGGGAAGGAGAGAGTGGCGGAAAGAGGGAAGGAGAGGGGGGCGGACCGAGGGAAGGAGAGAGGGATGGAGAGAGGGGTGGAAAGAGGGAAGGAGAGAGGGATGGAGAGAGGGAAGGAGAGAGCGGTGGAAAAAGGGAAGGAGAGAGGGATTGAGAGAGGGGCGGACCGAGGGTTGGAGAGAAGGAAAGAGAGAGGGGCGGAAAGAGGAAGGAGAGAGGGATGGAGAGAGGGCCGGACAGAGGGATGGAGAGAGGGGCGGAAAGAGGGAAGGAGAGAGGGATGGACAGAGGGAAGGAGAGAGGGGCGGAAAGAGGGAAGGAGAGGGGTGGAGGGAAAGCGAGAAGACGTAAAAAACAGAAGAAACAGAGGGCTGGTAGGACAGAGGGTGAGCGGACGCAGGCGCAGAAGCAGTCGGAGTCCCAGAAGCAGACCATGCAGTCCGGTGAGGCAGACTCTGCCAGGGCTAGTGGGTCGTCACCAGTGCTTCAGGTTACGCTCCTGGAGAACTTCACCAGCCTGGTCCAGATGAGCGCTGTGATGAGGCTTCAAACACACACTTAGGGGTCTCCCATATGGGCTACACACACACTCCTGCTTCACACAGACTGCAAATACATACATGAAGTTAATATAAGATGTTTGTGTTTGTTTGAGAAGGCCTTTGTTCCAGTGTGCCTTTTTTCTGATCTCTGTTTTGTGTAAATAGTTGGGTTTGTTTATACTGAAGTTGAATTAAAAGGTGTTTTTTTGCAAAAGGTCTTGGGTTATCTCATTTCAGAGTGGTTTTATGAGTGCCTCTGTTAGACACACGTAGTCACTGACTCCCAAGCACTGTTGATTAACTGAAGTTGAAACTCGGGGAGTGGAAGGTGAGATATCAGAGGGACTATAAGGCTTGAGGATTGATGATGGCTCTGTGACCACTAGCAGGCCTTGGGTGTCTCACTCTCATCTAACACCATGACAACTAGCAGGGCTTGGGTATCACTCATCTAACACTATGACAACTAGCAGGGCTTGGGTATCTCACTCTCATATAACACCATGACAACTAGCAGGGCTTGGGTATCTCACTCATCTAACACCATGACAACTAGCAGGGCTTGGGTATCTCACTCATCTAACACTATGACAACTAGCAGGGCTTGGGTATCACTCATCTAACACCATGACAACTAGCAGGGCTTGGGTATCTCACTCTCATCTAACACCATGACAACTAGCAGGGCTTGGGTATCTCACTCAAGAGATGAGAGACGTGTGAATGCATATTGGACCATTCATTTTATTCATCCCGTCCATCCTGCAGGGGGCAGTAGTGGTTCAGGAGGTAGAGGAGTCATTCAGCAATCAAAAGGTAAGTGATCAAGTTCCAAGTGTCAAAGTCAGTCCCTGGTGCTCCTCTCTGCCCTGTCTGCTGCCTTTTCCCTGGCTGCTCCCTCCTCCATGGCTGCTTCCACCATGCTGAAGCCAGGTGAGCAACATGCATGCAACACACTGCACCAGTGCCCCCCCCCCCCCCCAGAGGCATGGACACTGGACCAGTGCCCCCGCCCCAGATTGTCTACAGTTCCTGTTGAAAATATGAATGAAGAAGTAAATGAATGGAATGACTTACTATAATGGCTGATTGAAAACAAAAGTTTGATTACAACAAAAATGCATTCTTCTCCTTTGCTGTGGATAGTGGAAGTGTCTGCTGAACACAGTACCATGCAAAGTTTAGGCACAGAAAGAATGGTGTAATGTCAGGGTGCTTACACAAATAATGACTTACATAGTTTTTACTTCAAATCAAATAACCTACAAAGTGCAGTAAACCAAAACCCAACAACAAATCAATACTAGGTCTGACCTCCCATTGTCTTCAAACAGCACATGCACACATGTATGCATGGGGGTGGGGTTATAGGGCAAAACCGTGACAGTGAGGGGTGGGTTTGTTTGGCTGCTGCTTAAGTCAAAACACTCATGAGTAGTTAGTCCTTTAAGAGAGTTCACATTCCTGGACACATAATGTAATTTATTACTGAGGGAATGAATTGCTTAATTAAGCAATATAGTACGAGTGTGAGTGGGGTAGGTAAGGGATATTCCCACGGGTGGTGTTTGGTAACCGTTAATTCAAAGTTCTTATAATTCCAAAAGACGTTGACAATGGAACCATTTTTTTGTTGCGGATAAAACACCCGTGGGGAATATCCCTTACCTACCCCACTATATTGCTTTTATAAAACAATTTTATAGTCAACCAATTAACATTTAAACACAAAGTTATTGATTCATTTTTTTTATTTCGCTATTGTTTATTCGCAACAGAAAAATTGTTCCATTGTCAACGTCTTTTGGAATTATAAGAACTTTGAATTAACGGTTATCGCTTAATTGTATCAACGCGCTATAGAATGTTTCATCGCGGAGTGATTTATTATTAGCTGTGAAAAGTCCGAGATGGTATGTCCTGGGGTATTCCAACTCATGGAACGTCTCTCGTCCAATCAGAAACAGCTAAATAATTCGATAGAACCCAATTGTTTTATAAACCATATGAATTATAGTTATATGCCTCTGTGTGGATCATAGAAAAGAAGAGAAGACTTTGAAGACTAGAACGTTTTGTATCACTCACTTTAAAGTAACACTATGCGAACAATTTGACACTTTTTGAGGTATGGTTTTATAGACAACTAGTTTGGGTACCATCCTCAAATTCATTTTGATAGCATATGGTCAAGAACAGATGAACACATGTGTCTTTCCCACTAGCCATCCGGGATATGCACTATGTAGGTCTGTGTTTCCTGGCTGGAACACCTTGCAAAAATGGAAGAAAAACTCTCACAGCATGACATTGCAGCTATACTGCCAAAAGACACCAGTTCGTGTGTTGGCAAGCTTCTAACGGTGTAAAATGGGCTGTTCGTGGTGTTTGCAAGGTTTTTGCATGCATTTTAAGTAGTTAGCTTGCTAGTTTTGGAACTTACTGCTGCTTTAAATGGACTTCCTGCGTCAACCTAAATACAAAATAGTAGTAACTGCTTAGCGCTGGAAAGGTTCTTTCTTCAATATTGTCGTTGTATAAAGATGGCTGTCTTGGTGGCAGTGCGTAAACGCAAGCCGTCGAATGACTACACCTTTTCCTACCTCCAGAGGGCACTAGTGATATACTTTAGCTTTCTGTCGGCGTTTGGCTCAGGAGATGTTCGGGCATGCTCTACTTCAGTGATGGGCCAGCGATGAGCCAGCGATGAGCCATCGCGCTAATGAGGTGTGAGGATCATTAAATGATAATAGCATTCCACTGCTTGACATTAGCAAATCTTTTGTATCTCTTTTCAGTTTGACGACTGCGAAGGGATCATTTAAGTCAGCTCAAAAGAAATATGCTCATGCGCCTGGACCTACCTGGTAGAACTGGAATGAATGTTAATTTTGTCCCATAAAATTTCACTAATTGCTTTGTGTCTATACAACAACACAGTATAATGTGCACAATGAATAACTGAGCTTCAGGAATTGTCAGTAAGACGTAAAAACACATTATTCAAATGTATATCCTCCTGGGAACCAAGAAAAAAAAGCGTCATCCAATTTCTCTTTTTTGCGATTTCCTTACTAGATAGGGTTAAAAAATGTCGACTACAGAGGACAAAAGTATATGGGTTGGTTCTCAGGAGGTTACTCTTGCAAATGCTTAACTGTTAACAACACTTTCATGGATATGATACATAATGGACCATTACGTGGAGTTACTCGTTTATATCTGTATTTGTGTATAAACCAAGATCCTTTTGAAAATATCAGACACGTCTGCCCCCCCACGTTGTTAATGACAAGCTACTGTTTAGCTGTTTGCATTATTCAGGGTGTAGGTAAAAATACCACCGTATCAAATTAAAAAACAATTAGGTTACTCATCCACTAAGTTGCCCATACGCAGAAATATGTGAGGCATTTCGGTCCCCTGCCTCCGGAGTGCACGACGCAGCATTTGCGAGGCGCTCAGCCCTTTCATTGGCTCATGTGTCTGTCGATCGACAATGAGGGCCCGCCCACCCTAGTATATATGTGCGGTGCCTTCTTCTCCTCTCTCCAGCGTCTGATTGTTAACGAAAAGAGAACTGTCTAGCTTTCAAATGGTTGTTCAAGTGAATCAGCGAACGCGCAGCAGCAGCAAGACGATGGAAGGAAACCAGCAAAGAGCAGAAGCAAATATTTTGTTATTGGGAGCAGAAAACGTGGGGAAATCTGGTAAGCATTTCCATTCTCAGTTTCACCTCTTCAGTGTTTGTTTACGAAGCAAACCCTCTTGGCTACATAACGACTGTTTACTTGGATTGGGATACATAAACGAACCTATGGTTGATCAAATCGAATTAAATTATTCGCGTTCTCTCCACAGCACTCACAGTGAGATTCCTCACCAGAAGGTTCATTGGAGAATACGGTGATATAGGTGAGTTAAGGTTTTTTTTATACACTTCAAGTATGTTCACAATGGTTGATTGACATTGTTCTGAAAATGCAACTGAACTGACCTGTTCCCCATTTTCCCTCAAACAGACTCTATATACAGCCACAGCGATAAAATTGACGGACGGGATATCGGTTTCAACATCTGGGACGCCTCATACTCCCAGGTAAGCATTACGTCAATCTTTCCATAACGTTACTCTTCTGAAGTGATTAAACACTTAATCAGACAGCCTAACTAACTGTTAGACATTCACTAGCATGTGCTGTAAGACTAAACATTTGAATAACCCAAAGTCCACGCAAAGAGTTGTTTAACTTTGAGTCTGACAAGTCTGCCGCTTCTGTTTTTAGGGTGGAGATGAGGTCGGGCACATAGGCGAGCGACAGCTCCAGTGGGCGGACGGCGTCATCATGGTCTACAGCATCTGTGACCGGGCTAGCTTCAACGTGGTGCGGCAACAGGTGCAGCGTATCCGGCAAGCCAAGAATAAACTGTCCGGCGCCGTACCTATCATCATCGTGGGCAACAAACGGGACCTCCAACACCGCCGAACCGTTTCCAGCGAGGAGGGTCGCCTGCTCGCGCTCTCCGCGGACTGCGGATTCTTCGAGATCTCCGCCGCGGAAACGTATCACGGGGTGCTGTTGGTGTTTCACGAAATGTTCGAGCTGATCCGTGAAGCAAGAGCCTTGAAGAAAGGCACCGCCGGATTCCGAGGCATAGTGAGGAGCATGTCGGCGGTGTTTGGACGCAAGCGAACGGAGTGAGACTGTCTGTCTGTTTCTGAAAAGTCCACGTTCAGTCTGGGCGACTGCTGTGAGATCTACGGCGAAAGCACTAAATCAGGGAGAGCGTCTAAGCATTCGTCCTACTGCCAGTATGGTAACACTGGGACAGATCTATGCTGTAGCATGGACGTATTGGACCCTAACTAAAGAGCCGCGTCAGAAGGTTTTTAGATCAGGGGAAAGTCATCTATTGTTATTAGATCACTGGTCCTAAGTCAGTAAGTTAAAGGAGAAACATGAAGTTGTCCACAAGCAGCATAGCTGTGCAGTGAAGTGATGCACTATGAAGGATCCAGATGAAGGTGCTTCTTAACCTCCACCTATGCAAGTGAAAATGATTGCCTACTCAAAGTGACTCGGCTCGCATCCATCCACTAGGATCCTAGCTAGATGGCTGTTCTCTCTCTGTCTCATTTGGGTGTCCAATTATGTGATCAAATGAGTCTAATGCCTTTCTTATATGAATACACAGCTTGAGTTCTGTTTATGTTTAATCCAGTGGCGATGTAAACCATGTTTAGGATTACATTCCAGACGAGTTCCGTGTAAGGCTGTTGTAACGCCTAGGCAGAAATGCATTCTAACACATATCAAACCTCACTGGCTATATATATATATGCTCAGTGGCCATGCGTCATAGCATCTGTGAGATGTAATGTCGTAGGAATGAACGTAGAGTTTGGCTCAGCCACGCTGTGTTCTGGTTTACTACAGCCTAATGTACCTGCAGTAGCTGGAAGAATCCTGCCCAGATTAGGGCCAGATGAAGCCTGACAATGTTTGAGGTTCATTGGTCACCTGGGCGGAACATTTGACCTGCTGGGATGGTCTGTTCTAAACTGATCTGATTTGGTTTGGATTTCTTTAATCTGCTGTTAATTTGAAGTTTATATGATCTGTGATTTTATAAACATGACAGCTGTATTATTTTGACTATTTCTCTTTTCAAGGTGAAGATGATGTTTATTCTACTGTTTATATTGCCAGAGAGATTATTTCTGTACATAGTATTTATAGTGTTGAGGTCTTTATGTAAATATTACAATTTTGTAATAAAACAACAAAACAATTCAATCTGCCTTCTTTCAAATTGCTTCCCTGATAAGCAGGACTCACTTTCAGCTTACTGAGAGTGTGTTTGAGGGCCTAAACAACAGCTGACTATGGAAAGGATCCAGATCATATCCAAATCATATCATGTCCAGAGTTAGTCCAGAGTATATCCAGAGTTAGTCCAGATTATATCATAGTCCAGATCATATCCAAAATTTGTCTAGATTATATCCAAAATGAGTCCAGATTATAACAGTCAAGATCATATAATTGTCCAGATCATATCCAAAATGTGTCCAGATTATATCCAAAATGAGTCCAGATTATAACAGTCAAGATCATTTTCAGAGTTAGTCCAGATCATATCATAGTCGAGAGTTAGTCCAGATTTTATCATAGTCCAGATCATATCCCAAATTTGTCCAGATTATATCCAGAGTTAGTCCAGATAATATCCAGAGTTAGTCCAGATCATGTCCAGATCATATCCAGAGTTAGTCCAAATTAGATCATAGTCCAGTGTAAATTGTCTGGGTGTTGTCCACATCTGAGAACTCCAAGGTGACCCAGAAACCTGCCATTTTAATTGCTGTTCCATTTCAGTTGAAGTTAAATCTATTTCTTGAGAAAAAGCCATCACAGGTCCTAAAAACCACTGCTTACCAATGTTCCCTGCTGTGAAGGGTACACAGAAAAGCTGCAGAGCAAATATTCTGTGCGGATAGGAAAGATTTATTTTGCCAACAAACACAGCTAACAGTTATGAAATAACTCACAGAGGTACCAGAGGAAGTTAATGAGGGTGATGAAGTCTGCAGCCTTTCAGAAGACTCCCTGCTCTGGTAACAGCAGTCTGCTGCAACGTTGTTTGGTCGTCTCACACACCCAGGGGTGAACCTCTCTCATGACTCATCCTGCTCTCTTAAAGAGCAGACTGTCAGAGGAGTTCAGGAGGAAAAGGGTGAACTTGGAGATGAAAGGAAAAGGGACGAAAGCAAGTGTGTTGTGAAAGTGTGTTGACGGAGTGGAAACTAGTTCAAGAAAGCGTGTTGTGAAAGTGTGTTGACGGAGTGAAAACTAGTTCAAGAAAACGTGTTGTGAAAGTGTGTTGACGGAGTGCAAACTAGTTCAAGATAGTGTGTTGTGTAAGTGTGTTGATGGAGTGAAAACTAGTTCAGGTCAAACACAGAGGGCAGCCACAGTGCTATGTGCCGCTCCAGACACACTCAGGGATCGTCATCTGTCTGCCCTGTTTGACGTGGCCATGACGTGGGACTCAGGGGCGGAGACCCCTATTTCATTGTAGGGGGGGACAATACACGGTACAATTTCAGATAGTAATTCCTGGGGGGCGGGGGGGCGACACAAAAATTGCTGTCTGGCCCGATCGCCCTCTCTCTCTCTCTCTCTATGCTGTCCTCTTACTCAGTGATCGTCATCTGCCCTGTTTGACGTGGGACTACTGGATAAGACCCACACTGGATGTAAGTTTAACATTAAAAGTAAAACAGATAAACGTGTTTGCATCAAGCGACTTACAAAAAAACCTCTTAAAGAATCTTAATAACACCAACAAATGTTACCATAAGACATTTTGTCGTAGCACAAAAAAAAAGCTATAGCTTAGACTCACACCTCTTATTCTCTTATTGATTGTTTATTTGTTCTTGGACAAGCAAGGATCAAAATACACTGATAGGATCACGCTGTATCATGGCCATACTGATTTCACTAAAGATGTTAGTGGGATGTAATGTTTTTGAATGTCAGCAACAATAAACTTTAAATAGGGAAGTTTATGGCACTGACCCCCTCATCACTGTACACTGTGGAAAACTAGAACCAGGAACTAATGGAATAATGTAAATATGTAAATTCTGTAACATAATAATAATAATAATGTACAAGATGTCAGGGTATGTTCTGGCACAATGAGCCACTACGACTCCATTTACGCTGAGACAGAGAAGGGAAACAGGACTGCAATTAACATCTTACAGATACTACTATTCCCTTTTTAATCTTACAGATACTGCTATGCCTTTTTAACATCTTACAGATACTACTGTGCCTTTTTAACGTCTTACAGATACTACTATGCCTTTTAACTGCCTTTTAAAATAACTCCAACATCTACCCCATATTTGAGCCTCATCAGTGAAACACACAGTTGAAGGGGGCCAACGCTCCCGACAGTCTTTAAGGCTGCATTTACATGGCAGGTCTTGATGCCCAGTTCCAAATGTTTGCCTATACCTGGTCTATTTTTTAAAAGTGACTCATATCCCATACCTGTGTTTACACTTGAGTCAACCAGCATGCCCTGAAGAGGGTTTGGTTACCGAAACGAAAGTAAACAACCAGCCAGAACCGCAACGGACGCAAACAAAATAATAATACAATCTATTGCTTTCTGAAGCGCTTCAGAGGGCCGCAGAGACAGGTGACCTCGGTTTAGATGACAGCCGCATTGGCAGATAAAGCCATATAGCCAGATATAGTTCATATTTGTATTTGTATTTATTTAATAAGGTCTGAAAAGGATCTGAGAATATCGAACCCATGTGCTTTTTTTCCTGTTTATACTTTCATAATCCATATCCGATCTGTGTCACGTGTGAGCGGAATTCTGTCACCTTTCCCAGGCAGTGTACAGCAGCCCTAAGACTGCCCCACTACAACCCCAACCAGATGAACCTGATTAACCAAACTCTTTACAGGAAATCCATGTCCAGCTCCAGTGGTAATCATTCTGCTATTACCCTTCTCCCCCTGGACTAGTTTCCCACTGCTAGAGGGTTGGGGGGGGGGCAGCTGGAGGAGGCAAATGTTAAGTGTCTTACAGCTCCAGGTCACATGTTTTGGGGGGCATCAACAAATCCCTGTAATAATAATCTCACATGGGGCGGGGGGGTGGGCGCAGGAGGCCACAGGGGGGGGAGTTTGCGGTGGGAAGGGGCTTCACACGAGG
>NC_045170.1:7161060-7163560 GCF_900700415.2 Clupea harengus | reverse complement strand
GTGTGTGTGTGTGTGTGTGTGTTGTGTGTGTGTGTGTGTGTGTAAAAGGACAGTATTTCACATTGCTTCCTTTACTCCATCAGTGTGTCTGCAACCTCAGGGTAATTCAGTTTACTCCACAGCAACACCCCCCCCCCTCCACACACACACTTTATTTGGATGGTCTCCTATAGACTATCTACAGATGTTCAGTTTATAAACACACTTTATTTGGATGGTCCCCTACAGACTATACAAAGATGTTCAGTTTATAACCAAACTGTCTGTTGGAACTCTGTTAACTACAATTTATGGTTAAGATTAGGATTAGGGGTTGATGTTCAGTGAACAATTAAAAAGACTGAGATTTCAATATTTTAACAAACCATCGGTAAAGTCTCTGTCGGCGGCCTATCCAAATAAACTGTTACCTTACACTAATACTATATGCACACAGTCACTTCTCCCTCTTTCTTTTTCTCACTCTCCCATTCTCTCATACTATCCCTCTCTCTCTCCCACTCTCTTCCTATCTCTCTCTCTCTTCCTCTCTCTGGCTCTCTTCATCTCTCTCCCACTCTCTTCCTCTCTCTCTTCCTCTCTCTCTCTCTCCCACTCTCTTCCCTCTCTCTCTCTCTTCCTCTCTCTCTCTCTCTCTTCCTCTCTCTCTCTCTCTCTCTCTCTTCTCTCTCTCTCTCCACTCTCTTCCTCTCTCTCTCTCTTCATCTCTCTCTTCCTCTCTCTCTCTCTTTTATCTCTCTCTCTCTTCCTCTCTCACTCTCCTCTCTCTCTCTTTTCACCTCTCTCTCCCACTCTCTTCCTCTCTCTCTCCCTTCCTCTCTCTCCCACTCTCTTTTCATCTCTCTCTCTCTCTCTTCCTCTCTCTCTCCCTTCCTCTCTCTCCCACTCTCTTTTCATCTCTCTCTCTCTCTCTTCCTCTCTCTCTCCATCTCACCCACAAATGGCCACTAAGAAGAGGAAAGGAGAGCAGGCACAGAATGTTCTCTCACTCTCATAGGGAGAGGAAATGGTATATCAGTCAGAGAGAGAGAAAGAGAGAGAGGGACAAAGAGAAAGAGAGAGAGAGAGAGGGACAGAGAGTAAGAGAGAGGGGAAGAGAGAGGGAAAAAGAAAGAAAGAGAAAGAGATGGGGAAAGATAGAGGGACAGAGAGAGAGAAAGAGAGAGAGAAAGAGATAGGGAAAGAAAGAGGGAAAGAGAGAGAGAGAGAGAAAAAGATGAGAGAAAGAGAGAAAGAGAGAGAGGGTAAAAAGGTAAAGGTAGGGAGAGGACGACAGCAATCCAATTAGCTCTGCCTGATTTAATAAGCACAGCGATAAATGGAGCAGGTAATTGGAGTGAAGAGTTCTTACTCAATCACGGTGACTCACCTCATGCAAGGTCATACTATTACCCAACTCCTGACCCCTTCCCCCCGACTTTGCCCTTTAGCCATCCAGGAAGAGTTTTTCATCACCGCACACAGAGGGAACTCAAACACGGAAATGAGATTACGGAAAATTGGAATGGAAAAGGAAAGAGGTGAACCAAGAAAACGACGGAGAAGTATTCCTGAGGGCGGACATAAACACTAAAACCAAACCCAATTCTCAATCCTTCAAGAGAGTTACTATGAGGTATTAAATAATTAAGTCTAATTTTCTTTTTTTTTGTGTGCCAGTAAACAGATTTACATCCACACAAACAACTATATGTCTCCATCATTTACATCTACACAAACAGCTTAATGTCTCCACCATTAACAACCAGCATAAACCTCCAGTATTGACTTCCTGTGTGGTGCAAACATGCTGTATCAGTATGGGAGCCCAGAGGGCCCAACTGAACTCATGACTCTGATGTTAGTAGCACCTACCAGCTGAGGTACAGGAACATTTTTGCCATCACTCTGTCCACCCTTACTAGAACCAGCTAGAACAAGAACCCCAGACGGCAGCTGGCTTAAGAACAGATCTAACAGAATCATCCCGGATCCGATTAGTGAGTTCCTCAGTAAGGTTTATTTTGTTACCGGTTCCAAGATCTTTTTTTCCTTTCTAATCCCAGGGAATGCCGGCTACACTGAGACATTTCACATTTCACATATGAAAACAGTCTAAAAACAAAAGTGCATTTTTGTTTGCCAGCTGTAATCCGCCGGCTGAAAAGCAGGTTGGTATTTCTAGGGTTAGTGTGTGTGTGTGTGTGTGTGTGTGTGTGTGTGTGTGTGTGGGTGTGTGTGTGTGTGTGTGTGTGTGTGTGTGTGTGTGTGGGTGTGTGTACGCTGGCTGAAAAGCAGGTTGGTATTTCTAGGGTTAGTGTGTGTGTGTGTGTGTGTGTGTGTGTGTGTGTGTTTGTGTGTGTGGGTGTGTGTGTGTGTGTGTGTGTGTGTGTGTGTGTGGGTGTGTGTACGCTGGCTGAAAAGCAGGTTGGTATTTCCGCAGTTCTGCTCCACTCCACCTGTGGAATGAAGAGCTCAGACCAGGGAGAGTCTCTGTGGGGAAGAGCTGCTCTCTGTCTCT
>NC_045170.1:7148560-7153560 GCF_900700415.2 Clupea harengus | reverse complement strand
GAGCATTCCTACCCCCAACCCCCCACTCATGGAAGAAGGAGAACCAAGTACAAACTGGAGTTTTCCACCCTGACATCACGCAACTGCCTTGTCCTGGACTCTGTGTGCGCTGCGCAGCCAGAATACTGACAATTTTACCCTTCAGTACAGAAAAAAAGCCTTTCACTTCAGAATGCTTCACCTCTTTCTCCTCTTAATGCTCATGTCCTAGATTATTGCATCCTGTTTCCTCCTTCCATTTTAAAAGTCACCTCTTGCATAGCATTGTATAGTCCTTCAGTCCGCAGTTAAGACTGAATCTCCCATCTCTCCACTCCCATTTCTCCCTTATGCCTTTGTACTCCTCACATTGTAAAGGCCACTGTGGCTTGGGTTGTATGACGCGATCTTTGAGAGGTCGGAGAGTGGAGCGTGGCGCGCCAAGGGAAATAGCAGTGTGTCAAAGACTGTCAAAGACTGACGTCTCTACCGCAGTCGTGTGCGTATGCTGCTGACTTCAGTCCAGTCTGTTATGTGGAAGCCCCAGCACTGCAGTAATATAGCACTCATCACAACTCTACACAGCTCTACACAACTCATCACAACTCTACACAGCTCTACACAACTCATCACAACTCTACACAACTCTACACAGCTCTACACAACTCTACACAACTCTATACAGCTCATCACAACTCTACACAGCTCTACGCCACCCAGTGCACTTCAACGCCACACCTCACAGTACCTCAACTCCAACTCCACACATCACAACAGTTTAGGCATGAGAATCAAACCCAGAACATAAGAAAGTTACACACTCCGTGCAATGTTATGGTTGGCCATCAACACATGGGCAACAGAGGCCTCTTAGTACTGCCTACTCTCTTTATTTCATCTGTAACTTCTATGCACATCACATGTTCTTTATATTCTCTGCATAGTCGGTCATCTTTCATACAACTATTTTGTTGTCAAGTTAAGTTGTTGTTGAGTTACACCTCTCGGTCACAACCTCAGCTTCACTTTCACGCTATAACACTTTGCACACTTGTAACACTGTATGAGTGTGTGTAAAATGCATTATGATCTGTTACTGTTAAGGTGTTATTATTCAGTTAAAATGCTGCTGCCATGTCAGGAAAAGATAACATTGTTATTTTAATAACGATACTTAATGCTACCTTTTAATGCTTCCGGTATCAATAAAGCAGTACATGAAATGAAAGTTAAGATATGGAAGCCGTTGTGTTTGTTGGTTCCCGAACGGAAATGTCTTGGAGTTGGTTGATAGTAAGAATCTGAAAGACCAAAGCGTCTGTGTGGGTGCGTCTCAGAGCAACTGTATGAGTGTGTGAAGCCCATGATGGCTCAGACTCACACACACACACACACACACACACACTCACACACAGGACCAGAGGTGCTGCAGGCCCTTTGCTCAGCAGCTTATTGACTTCATCTCAAGAACAGGAAACAGGCCTCATTAGGGTGAGTGACATGACCCACCGAACACCGCCGCAGTAATGCCCGGGCTTACTCCCTAAACACCAGCTATAACACAGCAACTCGCTGGCCGTGCTGATTAATAAGATGATAAGCTTGCTTTTGTCTTCTCTGTGTTAAACAACATCGGCAGAGACCAACCTGGAAGTCAGTGGTGGACCGCACTGACCGGGAGAGGGTCAGCCACTGGCTACGCTACGCTAACAGTGAGTTCTGAGATCAAAATCAGGGCAAGTTGAAGATCAATGAATGCTTACTCCCTACGAAGCGCCCCCCACCTCCCCTTCCCTTCTCAAACTGATGGTGTTCGGGTGGAGGGTGTGTGTGTGTGTGTGTGTGTGTGTGTGTGGGGGGGGGGGGGGTCAGGTTGAAGATCATCAGTGAATGTTCACTCTCCCTAAAGGCTTGTCCCCCCACCCAAGTGATGGTGATGGTGGGGTTGGGGGGACAAGCCTTTAGGGAGAGTGAACATTCACTGATGATCTTCAACCTGACCCCCCCCCCCCCCCCTCCACAGGGGGGGTAAAGTCACAGGACAGGCGGCAGGGTCTCTCTCACGTGCAGCCTGAGGGTCTCCTCACAGTCTCACATCAGTCAATAAGTAGCCAAAGAAAACATGAAAGTGGGAGTGAGATTAGCAGCGTTCCCGCTAAACCCCTACAGACGACTGGGGATGTGGGAGAGAGTGAGACAGACCTTTCTCTCTCTCTCTCTTCACCCTCCGGTGTGTAATCCTCTTATGTGGTTAAGTGCTGTTTGGGACGTGAAAAGTCACCAAAAGCCTCAGGTTTTTTTTCCAGGGACGAAACGTGACTGTGATCTAAACATCACAGGGTTCAGGGTCCTCTGAGCCGCCAATCAAAGCCCAGCAGCTGCTGGAAACACAGCCGCCCTTCACTGTTACTTCACACTGGACAAGTGCCTTGCTTGTTGTGAATGTGTTATTGTAGACGTACTTAACATGCATTATGATCAGTTACTGTTAAGGTGTTATTATTCAGTTAAAATGCTGCTGCCATGTCAGGAAAAGATAACATTGTTATTTTTAATAACGATACTTAATGCTACCTTTTAATGTTTCCAGTATCAATAAAGCAGGACATGAAATGAAAGTTAAGATATGGAAGCCGTTGTGTTGTTTGGATCCGAACGGAAATGTCTTGGAGTTGGTTGATAGTGAGGGCCTGAAAAACCAACCACCATCTGTGTGAGTGCATCTCAGAGCCAGTGAGCCAGTCTAGTGCAGCGTTCTTGGAAATGTTTGTGTACACGGTGTATTCTTATTGGATTACCAGCTGCAAATGTCTCCATTATCGTGCGCCGCTTGGATGATTACATGATTGTATATTGTACTGCTTATTGGATGAGGTGCTGCAAAGCAAAGCGGGAAACCCTCTGAAAACCAGCGACCAGAGAATGCAGCCGTGCCAGGAAATGCTAACACCACTCTCTTTCTGCCCGTTACAATTTCCTGTATTTGCAATTTAACCCAACAGATGAAATCCAAATGTATTAAATATGCCGTCAATGTGTGAGTGTTTGCACCGCGGAGTTAATGCAATGTGTTAACCTCATTTCCCAATGCCTTGCGCAACAGATGTACAGTGACGCTAATGCCTGATAGCATTTTTCTATTAGCGCTTTAGATGATGACAACAACTGTGCTCATTTGCATTCCCATTCCAAGGCTCCAGGTGGGAGACCAGACTGGGCCTTCAGAGCACGGGTCACATTAGAGCACGTGTCTACTGATCAGTGGCGGCTCCTGACATTTTTTCCCCCTAGGCAGTGCGTCGCCCCAATCGCCCTATGGACAAGCCGCCCCTGCTACTGATGCAACCCACATTATGAGACACACAGCAGAGATTCTTTAAAGCAGCAATAAGGAGTTCTGTTCCAAAATTAGCAAGCTAACTACCTAAAAGGCATGCAAAACCCTTGCAAACACTACCAACAGCCCAGCTGACACTGATAGAAGCTTGCCTAGACACTAACTGGTGTCTTTTGGCAGTATAGCTGGCAATGTCATGCTGTGAAAGCTTTTCTTCCATTTTTGCAGGGTATTCCAGCCCGTAACACAGAACTACATAGGGCATATCCTGGATGGCTAGTGGGAAAGACACAGGTGTTTATCTGTCCTTCACATGACCATACGCTATCAAAATTAATTTGAGGATGGTACCAAAACTTGTGTCCTATAAAACCATACCTCAAAAAGTGTAGTCTCACTTAACCCTGAGATGTGCAGGCAAGGCCAACATCAGACAGGTAGAATCTCAATGCATATTCAACTCAGATCTGTCGACCTGTGGATGTCTGGGATTCAATAGCCAGCTGGCACATGCTGTAAAGCATTATCCATTTATAAAGAGCAAATGCTGATAAAAAACAAATTCAAACACCTAGTGAATTTGGTAAATAGATTTTAGCTTTATGGTTATATTTTCACTATTCCTCTGCATGGTCTTTGTTTTTCTCTCGCCTGGAGAGGTGGCAGGTCTAGGGGGCACAGGATATTCACTGGACATTCCACTGTTTAATCCCTTTGAGTCCAGAGTCCTGGGCTCTGCTTTGGTGCCTCGGTCTTTAATAGGCCATCAAAACCCACAAAACCCAAAACTCACTCTGACTCTGAGGCATATTAATCAGAGGGCTTTCTATAAACCTCCTAATCTGGTTAATCTGAGTGAATGATCAAGCAGCATCTCAGTATGTGTTATGGCCTGAGTGCAGAAACTTCTCCACACAACTCAACGCAACTCTACACAACTCAATAGAACTCTACACAACTCCATACAACTCTACACAACTCTACACAACTCCACACAACTCTCAAACAATTAACAGCACACATCACAACACCAAACAAGGGAAAATATTCTATACAAAACAACACACCGCCTCAATATTCCATACAACAGAACAACACAACACAAGACAACTCCACAACATTCCATACAACGCAACACAACATTCCATACAACACAACACAACATTTTATACAATAAAAAACAACAATATTCCATACAACAGAACAACACAACACAACAGAACATTCTATACAATAAAAAACAACAATATTCCATACAACAGAACAACACAACACAACATTCTATACAATAAAAAACAACAATATTCCACAACAATATTCCATACAACAGAACAACACAACACAAACAACACACTCAACACAGTACAATACAAAACCCCAAAACAATAAAGTGGAGTCATTGTTAGACAGACAAACTTCCCTGCAGACAGACAAACTTCCCAGGAAGCTCCGGAATGGAAATACACGTCTAAAGAAAGGCCAGGCTGGTGGAAATAGACACACAGAGACACAAAGGCTGGTCTTAAATGGTCAGGGTGTTTCACTGGTTTGTTTCTCTGCGAAGACCAGGTCATGTGAAGGTCTGAGGAAAGGAAATGGTCATTTGTTGAAAATGTCGTGCGTACGTGCTGGCACCCATGCCTGGTAGTGACACACACACACACACACACACACACACACACAC
>NC_045170.1:7141060-7143560 GCF_900700415.2 Clupea harengus | reverse complement strand
ACTGTTTTTGTTTTCCCTCCGTCTACCATTCACGGTGGGGAATGTGTGTGTGTGTGTGTGTGTGTGTCTGTGTGTGTGTCTGTCTGTGTGTGTGTGTTTTGGAGAGAGAGAGAGAGGGAGGGAGAGAACGTCTGTCTGCCGGGCGATGAAAGAGAGACCCAAGAGGAAACAAAAGTATGCATCAAAAAATTACAGAGGAAGTGAACTTCCTTTGACTTACTTCACCGGGTCAGACGGCTCTGATCCGGCTCTCTTCTGGCTGTGATCTGGCTCTGATCCGGCTCTCATCCGGCTCTGAAACCCCTCCCTCATCTGGCACAGTTTCACCACTATGCTCAGGGTTGTGTCCTTTCTTCAGTCACTAAGTGGATCTTCATAAGGCATTCAGTCATTAAAACGCATCCATCTAACTGCAATAATCAAACGCTCAATGGGTTTTAGTACACTGGGTGTCTAGACTGCTGTTCTGAGGTCCAGCCCAAGTTCCAAACAGTCTTTCGGGAAGTTCACTGTGTCTCTTAGGGATAATCACTTGGTAGCATGAATGGGACTGTGGATGGGATCCGTCACACACACACACAGACACGATGAAAGAGACACACACACACACACACTCGGACCTCCGTCCTGGGTTCTGACGCTTCGAGCCCATCCTGTTCACATGACAAAGGCCCATACACACAGGAGCTCCTCTCCTTCACACGGCACTGGAAGTTCATGGTGCTTCATCACACACTCACACACACACACACACACACACACACACACACACACACACACACACACACACACACACACACACACACTGACATTTGCACTGAATAGGACAAGCAAGAAAAGCCCTGCAGAGTAGGTGTGGATTGGCGGAAAGACAGGTAGCCTCTGGGTACAGACAGGTAGTTCTGGTGTACAGACTGGTAGTCTCTGGGTACAGACTCTTAAGGGTCCAAGATAAGAATACACTACATAAGGAGAACACTGGCAAACAGACAGAGACCACAACACAATTACAGGGTAACTCACAGAGCAAAACCTAATCCAGGTCCTCTCTTACTCTGGGAAGGGGGTTAATGAGTACCCCCTCTCATTAGTGTAATGTAGTTCAACATGTCTGACTCGTTTGAAAACGGATTATAATGAATCCCCAGGAGCTGTGTGCTGGTACTGTAAATTCATGATGATTCATCACAATACGATCACGATACACAGTACACAGTACACACACACACACACACACACAGATAACCCCCTCATAGACAACCATATCCCCCACCCTCTGGGTTCCATGGCAATGTTCCGAAAGCCCATTATTCCGACAGCCCGCTGTTCCAAAATTGTGAGCACAGCAACGGGAACCACTATAGCCCACATGCACATCCCAATGAATCATACAATCATAAACATATAAATGCATTTATTTCACAAGCATGAACTTTAATTCAGAATATTATTATACACACGTGGCATTTGCATCACGATGATACAAAAATACTTTTATGATTGCCAACGCATGCATGCTTTGTCAGTGCTTGACAAGATATGCCCGATGTCCTGCGACAATCTGCCGGTGATTTCCTTCGCATGAGTGGTACCCCATATTCAAAACCAGAGTAGGCTAAGTTAACAAATATTGCCTAGGAAAAGTTATATGCGTGATAGCCCGGTGAGCATCTCTGCTGCGCTGCGCAAACTAAATACTGTGTGTGTTTTGTGCCACTTAAAATATTTTAAAATGTTGCCGGGGGGACTATTTTTCGGAATATTGCGATTTCGGAATATCGGGCTTTCGGAACAATGGGCCGTCCCCACCCTCTGTCACACACACACAGTGTCTGTTTGGCTTGGCTTGAGTTCTGATTACAGAGGATGGCCTCAGGAGCTGGGATCTGTCTGGTGGTACTGAAAGTTCATGATGATTCACCGTCCCTCCACACACACTCTCTGTGCACATGTGTGTGTGTGTGTGAGTGAGTGTGTGTATCTGTGTGTGTGTGTGTGTGTGTGTGTGATGAGCAGCCTTTGCTCAGACTGCATACAGCCATCACTCATGGTGTGACGTAAAACGTGTGATGGCCAGGATGGACATCTTCTCACCACGCACACCAAACTCACACACACACGGACACCAAACTCACACACATACATACGCACACCAAATTCACACACACACACACACACCAAACTCTCTCACACACACACACACACACACACACACACACACACCAAACTCTCTCACACACACACACACACACACACACACACACACACACCAAACTCTCTCACACCAAACTCACACACACACACACACACACACCAAACTCTCTCACACACACACAGGCTTTTTCCTTCCTTTTCCCTTTTTCCTCCTCGGTTAGCAGCATCAAGGAGTCGCAAAAAAGCCCCACTTTGAGATGAGGAAGCTATGAACTGTGACCTGCAACTATACATGAATACATGTATGGAAATCTGCATGAAAAGGCTTTTACTGATCCACACAGTA
>NC_045170.1:7126060-7138560 GCF_900700415.2 Clupea harengus | reverse complement strand
TTAGAAACAGAGAGACATAGTGCCATATTGGCTTTGTCAGAGCCACGTGCTCATCATCTCACAAATCATCATGGCATAACAAGCACACACACACACACACACACACACACACACACACACACACACACACACACACACACACATGCTGGCTTAGGAGTACCTATGAAATGGCAGGCAGGGAGGGAGGTGGAGGGTGTTGGAGAGAAAGACATACACAGAGAGAGGGAGAGAGAATGAATGAGAGAGAGAGAGAGAGAGAGAGAGACAGAGGGAGAGAGACAGAGAGAGGGAAAGAGAGATGGGGGGAGAGAGAACGAGTGAGACCACACGTGACAGTGAATGAGTAAGTGAATAATAATTCATTTTATTTGTAACACACTCTTCATTCAGAAGAATCTCAGAGTGCCAACATAGCAGAAACGAACTATAATAATAAAATAAAATAAAATAAGACTAGTTAACATAAGCATCATAGAAAACTTAGTGACAGTGATTTATCAGAAAGGCCTTCCATGAATAAAATGTTTTTGAAAAAATGAATAACAATGAGTGAGAGAGAGGGAGGGAGGGAGGGAGAGAAAGACAGAATCAGAGGGCTGTGTGTGTGTGTGTGTGTGTGTGTGTGTGTGTGTGTGTGTGATGAGCAGCCTTTGCTCAGACTGCATACAGCCATCACTCATGGTGTGACGTAAAACGTGTGATGGCCAGGATGGACATCTTCTCACCACGCACACCAAACTCACACACACACGGACACCAAACTCACACACATACATACGCATAACAATGAGTGAGAGGGAGGGAGGGAGGGAGGGAGAGAGAGAAAGACAGAATCAGAGGGCGAGAGAAAAGAGTAAAAGAGCGTGGGTGGTGACCGTAATGGTTCCTGGCAGGCTGTATGCATGGCTGGTAGGGGGTGACACCCTCTTGCTCTACTGACAGCTACTCAGGAGGAAGTGATGAACCTTGGGAGGGATAGGTGAGGCGTAGGGGTGAGAGAATGATGGGACGGTAAGGTGTGTGTGTGTGTGTGTGTGTGGGGGGGTGGGGGGGTGGTGATATTTTGTGGAGAGCAGGTGAGGTGTGGGTCTGAGAGATGATAAGGGGGATAAGGTAAGATGCGTGTGTGTGTGTGTTGGGGGGGGCGGGGGGGGGGGGGGGCGGTGACAGAACATGGGTGTGTGTAGGGGGATGAGATATTGAAGAGATGGCAAGTGTGGGTGCAATTAGCAATTAGCCGCTGGTTCACACTGCCGGGAAAACAGGGAGAAGGGAGAATCACTCACACACACAAAACAACCCGGACGCGGAGAATCACTGCACACACACACACTCAGGTGTGCAGACACACAGAGGGTAGGCAGCACGCACAAACACACAAACAGGTGTAGTTTACTGTCTAGGAGAGGGGAAGATGGCATCTGCAGAGTGAAGATCACCTTAATTATATCAGATGTCTGTTCTTAGTCCGTGGTGTGAGCTCTATTCCCACTCTGAGAAGTGAACAAAAGGTACTAGCATTAACATAGCATTTTCTGTCACAGATATACCACCTAAGACACAGACTTGCAAGCACGCTCTCAACCTGAGCCCAATTACTGTGCTGTCCTGGTAGATCTGGGCAAGAACAGGGTCAAATCTCGGCCTGATTGGCTTCCTGTCCTGTTCTGATATCGTCTTTATCGTTTCTCCCTCGTTTCCTTCCCTTTAAAATACCTCCATTTAAGCAGACGTCTAACGGCCGTCCAAACACAGGGATTACTGCTTACTCTAAGTGGGGAATGTTTTCATACACACCCATCTACTGACCGTCATGTTATTCTTCTAACAAAGGTTTCTCTCGCATTAAACAGACGTCACGATCTAATATGATCCTGCTTTGATCATTTAAAACGCAAACCGAAGAGACAAATAAACAATTCACTTTGCTTTCATTACTGTTAGATTATGAATTTTCGATGAACTTTAAAGTTTTTTCATTACTGTTATTTAAAACACCCTTTGTTTCTGGCTGACAAAGACACAAGTGAAGAATCACTCATGCGCTTGCACATGCACACACATTATAAATGTCATGTTATTATCTCTGTTCTATTTACAAATTGATCCACTGTACTTTGATGGAAATAGTGCGACCTCTAGTAAATATAATACAAATTACATAAGCAGCATTAAATACCATTCGATTGTACACAACTTTTCAGTAGGTTTTCAGAGTATAACTTTCTTAATTTTGTCTCAAGTTTTAAGGAAATGAATATTGATTGGGTAGGTCCTACTGTTCAAGGGAATACGCCCGATTACTAATCATTGATGTCTGTGCTGTAATCAACAATCTGACAGCGCCATCTATTGGCCACGTACAGTAGGGCCACTGATAACACACAAAGTTCCCTTTGTATTACAAGGCCTTTGTGATGATTGCAGACTTTGGTCTACTATGCAGAGGAATAAGCAGGCCTAGACTGCCAAGTCTTTGGGCTCATTTCACAAACATGAAGGGGGGTGGGGGGACGGGTCAAAGGGTCAAAACCATTAACAAAAGATTATAATAATAACAGACACCTGACAAAGTTGCACATGTTTTTCCCTTTTATTTTCTTTAAAAAAAATACACACATGCTCATGTTTGCAGACCAGGTGAGCAGAATCTGTACAGTGGATCAATCTGAGAAGGCGGAGCTGTTGTGTCTTTCTCTTCAGCCTTCACTCTGAGCTCAGGGAGGTAAAGTCTCCGTCAGACAGCCCTTAATCAGAGCTGTGCTATGACCATCCTCACATCAAGACACTACCATTCTCAAGACTGTCTCTCTACGTTAGGATGGTTACAGGACAATGCGCTTGGGACACACGCTCATGGGGCTGATCTCCTAAGAGCTGGAGAAAGAACAATAAAAAAAAAAGAGAGGTTCCCTTCTCTCAGATAGTTATTAGCCAATCAGCATCTCCCAAAACTATCCTGTGCTAGGGTGCTGCCGGATTCGCTGCCCTGGGCCTAATGAGCTTTAACAGTGGTGCTGAGGAGAGCCTGGTAACTAAGCGTCTCCTGAATGAGAGAAAGATGCTTGAACCTTAACAGTAGTGGTGCAGTACCCTGAGGAAACAGGTACGTATTTTTTGACCAAAGATCTTGACCATTAAGCATCTTTCGCTGTTGACCATCACTCACACTTGATCACTCGATCTTACCCAAAAGGCCAAAAAGTGATCATTCAAAGAAATCATTGAAACTGTATATTTGCAAAAATAACATGCTTTAGCATTTGATATAAACAATAAAATCTCTGATCTGCTTTGCATTTTTTTCTTGTCCCAGGATCTGTTAACAGTTGGGTTGAATCAGACAAGAACGCAGACACACAAGAACAGATTATTTTACAATTTTTGATCAGTACAGTATCAGTTATTCAAATGTAATATTCCTTCAGGAAGTCAATCATCTTAGTGCTAACATGCAAAATCAATCTTTGCATATCAGAGAAAACGTAACGCTTACAATCTGTAAAACAGTTCATATGATATGATTAGCCGTATTACAGGAACTTCATAAAGGCCTAGAGCTCCACTTAAAATATCTTTTCACTGTGGAGAAAGGCAACAAATAGGTCCAGAGATCTAGGACTACAGAAGCCTACAGATCACTCGTACATATCGTATTACTCAATATACCAGCTTGTATTTTGGATCTCTTTCTTAAAACAGGTTTCTGCTGCTCTAGACAGTCTATGTGGGGTCCCATCTAAAGCGCCCTGACCCATTCACTAACCCAAGGGCTGACCTATAACTGGCTATGGACACAATCACTACAGTTTGGCTCATAGTGCCCACTAGCCATAAACACCAATCAAATAGATTAACTGTTTAATGGATCAGTGTGATCAAAACCAATCACATAGATTAACTGTTTAATGGATCAGTGTGATCAAAACCAATCAAATAGATTAACTGTTTAATGGATCAGTGTGATCAAAACCAATCACATAGATTAACTGTTAAATGGATCAGTGTGATCAAAACCAATCACATAGATTAACTGTTAAATGGATCAGTGTGATCAAAACCAATCACATAGATTAACTGTTAAATGGATCGGTGTGATCAGCATCAGTATGCAACACTCCCCTCTAGTGGTCAGAACTAGTAGCTTTGAGATTTTTTTCACAGCAAAGTTGTGGCTGTTGATTGTGAGTAAGCGCGTATCCAGAGCTCAACCATACTGGCCACCTTCATGGTTGGGAATAAGTGCATCCGCCTACAGGCATGGAAAAGACAAGCTGAATGGAGACGGTCTCTGCAGGGGTGGGGTGGGGTGGGGTGGGGTGGGGAGGGGGCTGGGTGGGTTCGCTGCATGTGGAAGAGGTGTTTTAGACACACGGGGCGCTAAAGAGTTTTAGTGACTTGAGCACTGCTAGGAGAAGAGCACAGAGTGAGGTGGCAATGGGAGAGCGAGAAGTTATGTGGGGATCTCTCTCTCACACACACACACACACACACACACACACACACACACACACACACACACACACACACACACACACACACACACACACACACACACACAGTAACTTTCAATTCGTCTTACGGTATGTCAAACCCTCAAAAACCTCAAAGTTGCCTAAACCCCATCCCTGAAGCTACTCTCACTCCCCTCCGTCCAAACTCCTCTTTTCTCCCCCCTCCTCTTTTCTTCTCTCTCTCTCTCTCTCTCTCTTCTTCTTTTTCTTCTCTCTCTCTCTCTCTCTTCTTCTTCTCTCTCTCTCTCTTCTTCTTCACTAGCCTCCTACCCCCCTGCTCTGGGAGCTGCTGCCCGTCTCAGGGCCTCCCCCTCCTCCGTCCGAGCTCTGGGCCGCCTGCGGCCCACTGCCGGCCCACCGCCGGCGCCGGCGGAGGCTCAGGGCTTGAGCTTGAGCCAGGGGTGGAGGATGGTGAGGATGGAGAGGACGGAGGAGGCGAGGCCGCAGGCCCCCACGAAGCCGTTGCCCGTGGGGTAGAGGCCCAGGCGGTCCAGCGGGATGACGATGTCGCACAGGTTCTTGAGCAGGTCCAGCAGGAGAGGCGGGTTGCTGCGCAGCACCACGGCCAGCAGCCGCACTTGCTTGCGCAGACGCAGGGAGAGCATCGGGAGGGAGGGGATCGTCGGGATCAGCAGCGGTGGGGGGGAGGGCGAGGCGGAGGACGACGGGGTCGTGGGGAGGTCGCCGTTCTCGGGGGTCAGCGCCACGGGCGTGCTGGAGAGGGAGGCCTTGGCCGAGCCGCAGCAGCGAGACTCACGCTCCATCAACAGGCCGATCTCGTACGCGTCGCGAGTCAGGCTCAGGATGAGGGCGAAGAGGTAATACCTACAGAGAGAGAGAGAGAGAGAGAGAGAGAGAGAGAGAGAGAGAGAGAGAGAGAGCAATGGGAGAATAAGGGTGGGAGAATAAGGGTGAGAAAGATAGAAAGAGTGAGTGAAAATGGATAGGAATACAATGAGGGAAGGAACACAAGGTAAGAAAAGGAGTTACATTTGAATAAATAACCAGTCAAAATACCACACACCCATCTGCATGTGAAAACTGACAAGCTACCCCCCCCAGTCATACACACACACAGACCCCCTTACCTGAAGGACCCGCCCCCCAGTCACACACACACACACAGACCCCCACCCCAGCCACACACACACAGACCCCCCCCAGCCACACACACACACAGACCCCCTTACCTGAAGGACCTCTGGCTCCATTTGTCCTGATCCAGTTTGGGCAGCAGGCCCGTCTTTCCGGCCCACAGCACATTATCACAGGCGAAGTACATGGCCTTGTTGAGGTGGGCTACGGTGATGCAGAGCCGCAGGACGCTATCGGAGAGGTGCACCGCGCGCTTGGCTGACTCCACAGCCTCTGCGGAGTTCCCCAGTCGCATCACTGACACACACACACACACACACACACACACACACACACACACTTTCAGCACAAGGTCACACTCACCAGCCAGCTAGTCAGCATTTTTAGCCAAAGCAACTTCTAGCTCAACACAAAGGCTCTGTCAGATGAGCTGCTAAACCTTCCATTAAAGTCATTAAACCTCTTAACTTCAAAGTAAATAATTAAAACTGTCTGGAGGAGGTTCAGATACAATGGCTGCTTACCACACACAGGTCTCAGGAAGCCCCTGGATAAATGTGTCAGTTAACTCTAGGCTGTGTTCCAAGTGTGTGTCAAGGTTGTGATGACATAGTAACGACTGACTGGTATGAACTATGGCTGGGTTAAGCAATTATTACCAGATGATAAATCATTACACTGTAGGAACACCGTAGCAAGAGGTCCACAGAAAGAGACTGGACAGTACAGTGTGTACGACTGACTTAATGAGACACATATAAGACAGAAGTGGCAAAAAATTTGATGCGCGGGTGCAGCCATTTTCGATTCTGAAGTCGGGGTTGGTGAGGTTCGTCCGACTTTCCGACTTGGAACTTGGAAATTCCGACTTCAACTGGACTGCTGCATAAGCACCAACATGAACGGTCTACCCTCACATACATGACAGTTTGTTTACTTACACTTCCTGGTCAGGCTCATGTGGGACTCCAGTTGTTTGACAGTCATCAAGAGGTCGGCACCAGCACCCCCCTTCTGTAAGGTGTACCCGAGAAGCGTGCAGGCATACTGGGCAGCCCTGTAGGGAATACCGCCCCCCCATGAGTCAGGTCCACCACCCAGGTATTATCGTGTCCTGCTGAACAGTCGCTTCATTCAAGTCCATTAAATTAAATCTTACACGACATCATATAGTTATACTACATTAACATTAAATAAGAGAGTAAGACAACTGTCACCTGTTGAACCAGAAAGCAAATGACAGAATAGCAGAGGTTAACGAAGGTGCTAGCTATCCCACTAACGTATGTCAGAGAAGAAGCTTTACCCAGGCAGTCTGAAGGGTGACCTGCAGTTAGCAACCAGAGTTGAGCTAGCTAACCGAAGTTATGAGGGTCAGAGAAAAAGTTTGTCCTTTAACATTAGCTGAGTTTAAGTAACCATTTATCTGCACATAAACGTCCACTTACCTGCACAGTCGTTCTTTCGCTTGGCTCTGAGAGTTAAATCGGACCCACGTCTCCATACTTCGGAGGTTAACTGGTCCAGCCTTGTAAGCAAAAGCACGGATGCAGCCAGGCCTAGTAAAATTAAACTGTTGCCTTGCTTCAGTGTTTTTTTATAACTGCAAATCCGTTTAGTCTGTCTGCCTGAATCGGTAAGCAATTCAAAAACAAAAAGAGTGTCCTTGTGTGCGTTAAAACCCAAGAGCTTCTGCTTTGATACTTTGTTGACTTCAAAGTAGCTAGTTTGTTAGCATTTGGCTTAGCCTGTCTCGTGAACGGGAGTCGTGAAGGGACATACAGAACGTCACAACTATGTTCGCGGCTGATGTAGGTATCCATTGGCATGTACACGACATCACATTATGAAATTTCGCAATTCGCAAAACAAAATTGGTCATTTTTACCACCGACTAATTACACTATTCCACCACTCATTCAATTGCATACATTTTGCAATATCATAGTTCCACAATTGATACTACTGTTCAGATTAGAAAAAAACACTTTGGAAAATCTGCACTTTGACCACATGATGGCGCCAATATCTAAAATGACTATAATGCAACAATACATGAGTGTGAAGATGAGTAAGGAGAAAGGCCCACACTTAAGTCTTATGGAAAACATGAGTTCATTTTTATTTAAGTGTTAACATGGAAATAAATTAGGGATATAATCACTATCACAATGATAAAAAACAAGTAAAAATCACACAAATAACAACGGCGGGGAATAGATAACCTTTCATCTATTGTCACATGGTACGACCAGATTGTTTCATACACATCCGTCAAAAGCGCTCAGCAGGTATACTAACAGGAAAAAAGTAGATAAAACTCTAGGATCACATTGGCACAACACTGTGGAGTGGTACAGTACATTACTGGGACTGTTCAGCAAGTGTTGACCCCAATTGATCACCCCATTCACGGACAAAGCACTGAGCCCACTGTTGAGATGCCACTCTGGTCCAGCTTACTTCACACTGGGCTGAGGGAAAGAGTACACAATGGCAGCCGACTCTCACGCACATCCCTGTTTCTCTGCTCCTGAATGAACTTTGACCCTTGACCTGTGCGCTGCACCTTTTCCATTCTGTTACTTGTTTAAGTCTTTGTTTATATCCTTTCAGGGGATAATGACCAATGACATTGTCTTTATTGGATCTTTTGTCTGAGTCTGACAAAAAGTGTAATGGATTATAATCAAGGACACGTCGGTATGCAGTGTTTTTAAAAAGTGAATGGCCTCAGTCTTAGCTCAGCCTGCAAGTCTAACCTACCACCGTCAGTGTCCCTGTCAATCAAAGTGTCAAAGTCTTCTCAGGCCTGGTTTTGTCCCGAGTCCGCTCCCATCACAAGCCAATCAATAACAACTCTTTCAAGGTCCTCTTATTCTTTTTTTCTGTCTTCCTTTCTTTCTCTCTCTTTCACTTGCTTTTTTCTCTCTCTTTCTTTTACTCTTGCCTTCCACATTTCTTTCTTCTTCCTTTATCATTAAAGAAATCGTTTCTCTATCGTTATGTCTTTCTTTTCTCGTATTCTTTCCGAGTCAGCACTTGCACATTAGATGTGAGGTACAGCACATCTCCCACCTTGTCTCGACCCAACAGCATCTACAAAAGTACTTTGTCAATAAACTCATATAGAAACGACACCCATTTCAGTTCAATGAAATCATCACTAACTATTAAATCAGTATGTCAGCCTATAGCTAGCGTGGCATGCATCTGCCACATCCTAGAACGCCTGTCAAACGGATAGGCTGACAGCTAATCAAGAATGAAATGATTGGGAGTGTGTTGTCACAAGTTCTCCTCTACTACATTAGGTAAGAGTCACAGGCCTCTTCTCAAAAGAGGCGTATATATGGAGATTCCGGGAACGCTGACGGGAAAAGCCATCCGCCCCCCTGGAGGACCGCGGTATCCCATCAGACCCGTGCAGCGCCCTGGCCGGCTGCGTCAGTGCTCGGATTGCTGTCTCTTGTGGAAGGGCGACTTGAGGCGGTTCCAGAAGGAGTGGCTGCGGCGCGTCTTCCTCTCGCCCTCGCGCACGACCTCGGCCTCCCGCTGACGGATCTGACGCACCAGCGCCGCGAACACGTCGTCGATGTAGTAGCGGAACGCCGCCGACGTCTCGAAGAACGGACACTGGAACTCTCGGGCCAGCTCACGGCCCTCCTCTATTGACACCTATAGGATCGGAGGAGGAAGTGCAAGAAAAAACGTATTTATTTTTTATTGCAAATTAACTTCCACAATCCAGAGTGCTTTACACGGGCATCAGAAAATAAGTCAGGAAATAAATAAAATAAGGGAAAATAAGAAAGAATAATAATACAAAATAGATAATGGAAGACAGTAGATAGATGTCAGAATTACAATGCACACTCAATGCAGGATCAAAGTCCTGACCAAACCCTAGCTCACAATACTGAGTGACCTGAGCATTTTTCATCCGTCTATTAAACACCAGATAATCAGTGCTACATCCCCTCACAGTTTTAGACTGTAGATTTACATACATACTCTCTCTTTATATAATTTAAATAGTATAGCTCTGTGCTTGACTTGCCATACATTAAAACATGTCCATCTTGCAACCGAGATTTGCTGGTAGTGTGGGATCCTGTTTGGTTGCTCTGTATTGCCTCACTTTCGTCAGTCTTATCTAAATGAAATCAGATTCATCATGCCTGAGCGATCAGGGTTTTCACAGAGAAGTTAGTGTGAGGAGCTGTTATTTGCATCTGTGTGACTAATGTGAACTTGTGTGTGAATGATTCAGTGTTGCGACTGCGTCAACAAACCAGGCAAGTACGCCATCATCACTTCTCTTCCAGCCGCGACGAGGCGCACGCGCAAAGACATCAAAGAACTAGCGGCGACGAAGTGCGACTGTAACGCTGCCTCATGTCGCCTGTGTCTGGGCCAGACAGTTGCACTTGATCACACCGCAGAGACTACAGCCAGTGGCCAACTGGCCTGTATGTTCTGTGTCAGCGTTTCACACCACTCTCGCTCACCACAGATGGTTTCGTAATGGAGCTACTTCTAATCGAGAACATGTCTGATTGATCTAGTCTGATTGATCATGTCTGATTGATCTGATCTGATTGATGTGGTCTGATTGATCATGTCCGATTGGTCTTGTCCGATTGATCTTGCTTGAAAATGTCTGATAAGAAGTTGCAAATGGCAATGGTGTTGTCGGCCCATGGTCTTTTGGTTGTGGAAGAAGAAAGGAAGAAAAAAAGAAGGAAAAAACACACTAAATGGTCGAAATCATACAAACTACAGCTTTCCCGAACCTGCGTCGAGAGCTGGAGATAAATAACCTCAGATTTAAAAAAAAAAAAACATTCATTCCCCACTTTAAAGGAACTTATCAGTCCAATCGTCCGGAGCTGAACAACAAATCAGAGTGATCTCCCTCACCAATGGGTTCTGCCGCCAATTCAGCATGGTCAATCGGCCAAAAAGCCGCCATCAGGGGTCCAGCCAGTGACGGTCATTGGCCACCATGTGTTTTACACCTAGTCAACCAACATGGCCACCATGTATTTTACACCTACTCAACCTTGAGGTTGGGGCGTTTACCTGTCTAAGGTGCACCAGGTCCGACTTGTTCCCCACGAGCACGACGGGCGTGTCGACGGTGCGCCGCACGCGGTAGATGAGCTGCTTGAAGTGGCGCGCCTCCTGGAAGCTGCGGCGGTCTGTGATGGAGTAGGAGATGATGAAGCCCTCGCCCGCGCGCATGTACTGGTCCCGCATCGCCGTGAACTCCGCCTGCGCAACCACACAGAACACCAGAGCCCAAACGTCAACGGAGAACACGTGAGCAGACAACGGAGAACACATCAGAGGAGAGAGGAGCGCAGGGGGGAGAACACAGAACCACACATCAGACGAGGGAAGAGGAGTATACAAGAACATGAGTGAATGGATGAATGTGTGAATGAGTGAAAAAACATGAGTGAATGAATGAGTGAATGACTGGACTTGTATTGCTTGGCGCACTGTAAAGATCTCATTAGAATCTAGCATCCCCTGACACCAGTCATACACACACACACACACACACACACGTTTGTTGTTCTCTTGTGGAGAGAGAAATGTGTGCTGTGGACGTAATCCTTTACAAAACTGATGGAAAAAATTAAGTTTTCCAAAATATCTCGATACATGTAGACAAGACCACAGACCAAGCCACAAGCCACATGAGGATGGCAGCACTCTCAGATAAGGGGGGAAAAGCTGCCGGTAATGGCCGCAATCAACACTGCGATACCTCCTAATACCACGGTAATGGCAGTGATGCGGTTATTGTTGCAGCCCCACTATGGAAACAGCCAGAGAAAATAGGTCTGAAGATGGGGGGTTATCTCAGAGCTATAGGGACTGATTTTTCAGACAGAGTTAATGAAGGTGTACAAGACGTCAACAGAGCACAGCTAATGGCCGATGAAATTGGAGTTCAATAAGAGAAAATATGAGCGAGGAAGAGAGAGAGAGAGAGAGAGAGAGAGAGAGAGGGGTACCTGTCCAGCTGTATCTAAGATGTCCAGGTTGGCAGGCTCATCATCGATGCGTATCTGAGTCTTGTATGCGTCCTCTGAGAACAGACACACACACACACACACACACAACAGACACACTCTGATTGGTAAACGTGTAAACCGTTTAAGTGTTTGGATGCCTGTTTCTGTGCATCTGACTCTGATGGCTTAGCTAAGAATCTTTGACTGACTATTGACTGCACACTGCTGTCATGCACACCTTTCACTTCCTCTAAACACACACATCAGGCCTCACACATCACCATGAAAACAATGAGAGAAGGCTTTGTAGCATCTGGATGGCCTTGCCAAATGTGTGTGTGTGTGTGTGTGTGTGTGTTACATAAACTCTGGATTACTCAATCAGATTGAGGAAGGAGAATTATTCAGTAAAGACAGCTTGACTAAATAAGAAAAACTTCTCTGTGCGTGACACACACAGAATTTTTTTTATGTATTTTTTATTTTTTTAAAGCTCTCACAGGCTTTTCAATGCAGATACCGCTATTTGCACTGTGGTCTGGTATATTAACATACTGGTGCACGGGTCAGAGTTGGTGGGTAAGGCAGATGTTAGACAAAGCCACATGTTTAAGGAAGTAGACGACTTTGTGACTGGGCAGCCTGTCTGAGATGCATGGTTAATATCAGACTTTCTCACTCTGCAGAGTATAGGCACAAAGACAGATAGTAATAAAATACAGTTAGCATCTAACCAGAAGTTACAATATGTCCATTGATAAACAGTGGAGTACAACATATATATATAAACTATCATATATGTGTTAATATATTCATTCGTTATATACACAGGAGAGTTGGGCAGAGTTTGGAGAAGAGGAAG
>NC_045170.1:7106060-7121060 GCF_900700415.2 Clupea harengus | reverse complement strand
ATAATTCAATTCACTAACATGTCATGTCAAAACTAGGATGCAGTAAAAAATAAAATAAAAAGTCAAAAAGTGATTTCATTTTGACTGAGATTTAAGAGCAAGAGTCATTTTAACAGCAGTGATTTATTTTTATTTTTTTGCATTGTGCTCAACACTGGTGCTTCTTCTACAGTACTAAATGATCCCCAAAGAAAGACTTTCTCGTTGAAATACATTGAATGCATGCATTGTGTTACTTATTTTTAATGGTATAATCATGTTTTATGTGCATAATGTCTTTACAGAACGCACCAACGCTCTATTATGCGCAGAAATTACGTTCTCCTTGTTAACAAGACTAGGCAAGACAGAAACGACGACTCTGCATACCCATAATATGACCACTGGTCAGCGACTATAAGACAAAAAGCAATAGGCCCATGTCTATTTTGCAGGATGCAATCCTGAACATTTTTAGTTCCAGATGATCAGAGTGTACCATGAGTATTGGGAATGTATGGCTGGGTGGCGTTGAAAGTATTATCAGACACGATATCAGTAGGCCTATTTGCATTAGAAGGTTTGCATCAATAGCATCAGTCTTCCCTGAAATAAAAGTATAACTATTTGTGTAGCTCCTGTCATTGCTAAAAAAGCGTGAGAACCACAGCCACAGCAGTCGACGGAGCGAAACGTTTTTCACTTCCCGTCCTGTGCTCGGCATTCTTTGGAGCCATGGTTTTAGGAGAGGCCCCGGACGTGTGGTTTGGCTGGGCCTCGGCAGTTTGAAGTGAAAGTGAGGAATGTTTCACATCAATAGTATTAGCTATCAAAATCCAACCAAACGCTGTTGGTCCCTGTGCGGCTCCCTATGTCGAAAAAGTGTCATTATAATATGACTGGTATATTTCAAGTAACCAAATGAAGTTATACCCTTAACAAAGTAATCTGTCCCAACTTTTCAGGAGCTAACTTACTACTCTCAATGTATAAAGGCGAATAACTGGCTGATTGCATTCCGCTGAGGGTCAATTGCAGCTACAAGGTGAACGTGACCCTATAACTAAGTTACTAGCTTGGCCTGATTACTGTGGCGTCAGAAGTAACGTTAACGCTTCGTCTTAGTAGGACTCCATTGTGGAAATTATTTGAAAACACGACTAAAACATCCAAAGTATGATCAGGTCATTTTACTTAGCTGAACACCCTCATTCTTTCCGAAATTTGTTGCACATAAAATGTATCCAACATAATGAGCAACTACATGTACGGACAATGCGAATTGAATCGGAGTTCGTTTAACTTCAGCGCATGGAAAAAGACTTGTAGGAACAGTGACATGAAACACCTAACGGAACTTGAAGGACAAAACAAGGTTTTGAAAATACTTTCACTGGTCTGTAAATGCTAATTCGACACATGTCGGAACGAGTTTTGTGTGCTGCTTCATGCCAATAGAACTGTTTATGTAACTAACAATGCAAGCTCAAGTCGTTTTCTACGGGAAAGAGCTTACTAACTTCAGAGCTAATCATTAAAACCTTGTAACAGCTAAAAAGTTGCTCTACTAGATGGCAAAGCGGTTACCTACAATAATATAATTAAAAAGAACAAGCGAACTTACTTGTGTCACAGCAATGTCGACTTCATTATTTTCCGAATACAGATGCGATGGGCATAAATCGTTTGATGTTTGATTATTCTTGCCACAGTTCTCTTTCACTGTAAACACTGGTGCGGATGTCAGTAGCCCGTAGGGTCCTAGTGGCCGTAGAATTACGGTCTCAACCGACACAGGAAGCTGTAGAATACTGTACCCAGGCAAGGGCACGGTAGGTCAGGTTGACATTTTCATTGCTTGTCCATTCGTCTTGGTTTTGTCAGCCACTCTATTGTTAAGGTATAGGCTACCTGTAGCCAACCTAATTACACAGCTTACAACATGTTACAAATGAAGAGCGTAAATATACATCATATAATATAAGAATACTCATATTGCAGTAGATGTATGTGTGCATTCATGTAGGCCAAGCATGATGGTAGCCTATAATTTTTTTGTTTTGTAGTTTGTTAATGGAGTTCATTATTGTGACACTGTAGAAAGTGCACCAATTCACAGGGGAGGCATTCTTAATGAAAAACGCTCTGGTGGTCTCCAATTAAATTATACAGCCAGCCACCCACTCCCTCCATTTTGCCTGTTTTGTAGATATATTAAAATAACAGCCATGAGAGTGAACACAGGTTTGAACAGAGAGAAGCGTGGATCTAGTGTATCATTTTTTTATTTGCACGTCCATTGTGTTAACAAATTTTACATACATTTCAGCATTAGTGTACTATATTAGCATAGACTTATTAGCATTATGCAGTTTTAACACATACTGGGTTACTTGTCCTCAAATAGCCATTGTTTATCCCTTTCCCACCCTCACATCAAATAAATCAATGACCACAAAATTTTGGAAATGGGCCAAGCAGGTATCACAATGATGCAATTTTCTTTTTTTTTCTGTTTTCTTTGTACCTTAGTTTGTCTGTACAACACACAACAGCAAAACTCAAGGGGAAAACTGTCAGGGAGAGAGAAGACAAGAGGAGTTGGATATAAGTGAAAGCCTGGAAAAAGGTTGCTTGGGACCTCAAACATTAAATATATATTAAAAAAATAAAATAAATGAAAGGTCAAGGTCAGAAGAAGACATTTGCATACTGGGACAGTACCCTTTACTATTCAAGGGGTTTACAAGAACTTACGACGAGTCAGGGTCAGGCATCAAAACGGTGCAGCAGTGAATCAGAACAAACAGTCATTTACACAGAGATATGTTCATGTACAAGTGTATTTATATAAAAACAGGTACGGTAGCCCGGAGGGGGCAAGGAGGCAAGGAAGGTTACCCTTTTAGGCTGAATGAAAAACGGATTCTTCTTCAGGGAGTTGCTTGCCTTTTTTTCATAAAACAGGGGAAATGTACTGATAAAAACATAGGAATGAAAACATTAAAATGTCTTCTTAAGAAATTAAATAATTGGAGTGTCGGACAAAAAAGCCGAGAGAGAATAGTGGAACCTGGGGAACTAAGGGGTTAGAAGTCCAAATTCTAGTTTTGTCCGTGTCCTCTAAGAGTGCCTATAGGTGTGGTTGGTTACATATGGTGACTGGGTGTGTGTGTGTGTGTGTTGGAGAGTAGCAGAATATGTCTGCACGTTGTTTTATATACACAACAAGACAGCTGTGACTGATGTTGAACTTTGTTGAACGACTTTGTCTGCATAGAGGGAAAGGTCGCAGAGGCTCCGGGTGCTGATTGTGAGTGTGTGTGTGTGTGTGTGTGTGTAAGTGGGTGTGGATGCATGTGTGCATGCATGTCTTGAACTGAGACCTCTCGATTCCTGTACTGAAATGTGAGTTTAGGGCTGACTTTGTCATCTCAAGTCTTTTTTGAGAGGCAACATTCGCTCTTCCTGTCAATGTGTATGTGTGTGTCAGAGATGGTGTGAGGGCGTTTAAATGGTGTGTGTGTGTGTGTGTGTGTGTGTGTGTGAGGGTGTGTAAATGCTTCTTTAGGTGTGTACTGGTGTGTATATTTCAGTCACACTTGTTTCAGTGCAGTGGAAGAGGAAGGAACAGAGAGGAGAGTCTTGAATAGAAGAAAGACACAGGGACAGTGTGTGTGTGTGTGTATGAGTGAGTGTGTTTCTGAAAAATAGCAGCCACAGAGAGAAGCAGAGAACAAACATGACAAAGGTGTATAGACTGAATTAAACAGAATATGGCTAAAGGACAAAAAATAAAGAGAAAATAGAGGGGGAAAAAAAAAGGATAAAAAAAATGTATAACTGTCCTAAAAAGCTGTTAAACACACACAAATGCACACACACACTTTAACAGTATTTGTCTGTCTGCAATGCCAATCAATCCCTCACGGCTTCTGGCCTGTGTGCTGTGTGTTTGTGTGTGTGTGTGTGTGCGTGTTAGCACTGGAAACATGTGCATATGAGTCTGTGCTCTACCCCCAGGCTTTCAGCAGCAGTGTCATCACTGCAATGCAAAAACTCACACACACACACAGACACACACACACACTCACACAGCACACAAACACGTTACCTTACACACACATACATGTAAACACACACACACACACATTGCCTCCCACAAACATTCACTGCACACCCCTCTCTCTATCTGTTTCTCTCTCTAACACACACACACACACACACACACACACACACACAAATGCTGTTGGGGATATAGTGCAAACCTACTGTGATTGAGCCGTGGTTCACTACCCATCAGGATCATTTCATCCAATTGTGCTGCGGACCGAATGACTAGGTGGGCAGGCGGGTGGGCTCTTAAAGGTACAGTTTGCAATCCTGGCAAAAGGTTGTTGATATTCGAGCTCAACGGTACACCCCCCCCCACACTTCTACTTCCGTGCATCTTTTTGAGCGCAGACAGAATGGAATTTCATAAAAAGTATATTGGATAAGAATTGCGGACTGCACCTTTAAAGGGACAGGCCCAGCCGATGCCCTTGTGCCTTCAGCAGGGAGTCCATAGCAGGTGGCACTGACAAGCCCCCCAAGTCAGACTCCATTCCTTCCCCATAAGGAGGGGCGTGAGGCTGGATCATAATCCAATGGCCGCCCTGCCTTCAGCCTCCAGGGTTTGGGTGTATTTTCAACCTATATTTATATCTGATTAGAGTCTCAGTTAATGAGTGTGGTTCACAGAATTTACCTGCCAATTAACAACACCAACAGAAGAATGAGACAACAGGATATATAAACTGTCTACATCTTCGTGACGTGACATTTGACACTACTGTTTGTTGGACCAAAGTCTATGATCAGAATGACATAACTTATAGAGGATGGGCATCAAGACTGCTTTGGGTATGAATATTGAAATCCAGTAAGAAAAAAGAGATTCAAAGTGTCCTATGTTACAGTCTATACAAGTAGCTCCAAAGAGAGCAAAGAGAGAGGGAATAGATGCGTTGCTTGAAAAACAGGTGCGTGAGTAGAAGGGAATCTATACAAAATGGCAGCCGCGCCCCAAACCCTGAGCATCAGAGCTCTCTTCAGCTTTTTCTGCCTCTGTCAGGTAATCTGATTCCTCTGCTTATGAGAGTGGCTGAGGCTTCTCTATTATTCATTTTAATTGGTGCAGCCTGCTCTCACAGTACCCAATTGATCCATAAAGGGCTCTCTTTATAGCAGCTCTCCAGTATGGGCCGGATCAGCACCAGAACTATTTCTGAATCATCTGCTGTCTGGGTGTGTGCTGCCTGAGGGTGTGTGTGTGTGTGTGTGTGTTTTCTGTTCTGTCTGCGTTGACAAAACAGCCCACAGGAGAGGTACTGAGCACAAAGCCCCCACCCCACCCCCGAGGTGATAGACAGTCGCCTGTGCACTGCAGTTCACTGGGACTAATGCTAGCGGACGCTACTGCTAACATGCTCATCCCTGTGCACTGCAGTTCACTGGGACTAATGCTAGCGGACGCTACTGCTAACATGCTGCTATTGCCTGTGCACTGCAGTTCACTGGGACTAATGCTAGCGGACGCTACTGCTAACATGCTAATGACTGAGTAGTTTGTACTTTAAAAAGGCCATTTGGGGCTGTGGCGTAGTTCTGTCCGAATCCAGAATCCAGGCCACAATCAGCTGCGCTCTGGGGTGTATGATGGTTATCTCTCTTTCTCTCTCTTTCTCTGTGTGTGTGTGTGTGTGATGGTTATGTTGGTCTAAAGTGTGTATAATGGATTTGTTTGTGACGTGTGTATGACCAGTGCACGCGACCTGATGGAGTCACAGTGGCCCCTGAGGACTAGGTGTTCTGCTACAGGGAATGGGGACGTCGTGGGGCGAAAGAAAAGGCAGATCAGGGCCAGATCAGGGCCAGAGAACTACTATTGATCAGGGCCAGAGGACTACTATTGATCGGGGCCAGAGAACTACTATTGATCGGGGCCAGAGAACTACTATTGATCGGGGCCAGAGAACTACTATTTACTATTTCAGATACGAGCCACAGGGAAGGACTCAGTCAAAGCTTTCAATCCACAAGGTTAGAGACGTCTGTGTAGTTCACAGTTAATCTTCTACCTCCCTCCATCTCTATTGCTCTCTCTCTCTCTCTCTCTCTCTCTCTCTCTCTCTCTCACACACACACACACACAGCCACACACATTCTGCAGAATAGTGATATGTCACAAACAGAAAATACAGAGAGTATGGATAGAAATACTATCCAGCCAAACTGCCAGGAGTAATCTTCATCTTGCAGGAAAAAAAAGCATGTCGAAATCGATCAGAATCCATCTCTGGTACTGAGTTTAGTTTTTGGTTTTTCATGACTGCTGTACTCTTTTTCTCTCTCTCTCTCTCTCTTTTTTTTTTTTAAAACATGCTTCTGCTCGACAACCACAGGTTCCTGTTTAAGAGCAATCGATGAAAGCAATGCTGCAAACAATCCATGAAGATGTGAGTTAAACAACTTTGTTTGTTTCACTGTAATGAAGTCAACCTCTTTGTGAATCTCCCAGTTAATGTGCCTCCGGCTCTGAATGATGTAACGGCTCGTTATTATTTGCTCGTTATTATCAAAAACACCATGGAAACCTGGCTGCGACCGAGACACTGGGCCCCTTCCTGTCCACACTCAGCTTTCCCATCTATCCTGACTTCAGGAAATACAGACTTCGACTTGAAAACAGCTCTGTGGCCAGTGATGAGAGTGGTCTGACAATCTGACTCACCCTTGTGAAATAATACACACCTCCCCCATCTCATCTTCTACCAATTAAATAGCTACCTACGAGCTCCCTGTTACTATAGAAGTATAGATTCACCCCAGGGTGTTGTTTTCAAATGAACTTCCTAAGGGGGTTTACAGAATGTACACAGCATGTCTGGGGTGAGACAGAAGGAGCCGAAGAGCATCCAAACACCAGAAAACCCCAGAATCAACAAACCGGAATCAAATGCCTATTCTATGAATATGATAAGTGAATATATTAATGAATATATTAATTTTGAAGTTTCGCGAGTTTCAGTCAGTCCGTTGGTACTTTTGGGTCGTCAGATTCCTCGGTCAGCGACCTCTTTTGTGTTCCCACACGATGTCTGGAAATGGTAATGGGGGGGGAGGGGGGGGGGTGGTGGTGGGGGGATGGTCGTCTCACTGCGACGAGTGAGTTCTGTCTTTCAGTGCAGTTTTCTGTCTCTGTGGGGCAGGGGTGGGAACGAAGGAGAGGGTATCAGGGGATCAGGCAATTGGGTCCAGTACCTGTCAACACGACGAGGGAGGAGGGGCATAGCGTCTCAGATCAGGAAGAGGGAATCTTTGATGGGGGGGGCCTTCTCTATTTCAACTAAACCTTTTATGTATTTCGGGGGAAAAGGGGGTGGTGGTGGGGTGCGAACTCATGTCCCCACCTCCCCCACCTCTCGCTGGGCTAAGCAGGGAAAGCCGCAGGCGCTCTGGGTTCTAGAACTCCTCTAGGTTGTGCCACTTGGCGATCTGCCGGCGTGGGTTGTCGCACACCTCGCGCCAGTGTGTGACGCCCGTCGGGGAGGGGCTCTGCCCCCCCAGGACCACACGGCCCACCATCTCATTCTTGGTGGTGCGGTCGAAGTCGATGACCAGGAACTCCACGGACAGGTCGGGCATGAGCTCGGCGGGCACGTCGTAGATGAAGGACTCGTTGAAGACGGGGTTGAGCGTGCACTTCTTCACGTGTGTCTTCTTCTTGGCGATGCGCTTGCGGCCATAGAACACGTTCACCTTCACGTACGGGTCTGTGTGAGGGAGAGGGGGGGTGCAGAGAGGGGGAGAGAGTGGTTATGGTGGAAGAGGATCTGTGTGGATCTGTGTGTGTGTGTGTACACATGAACGTGTGTGTGTGTGTGTGTGTGTGTGTGTGTGTACGTGTGTGTGTGTGTGTGTGTGTGTGTGTGTGTGTGTGTGTGTGTGTGTGTGTGTGTGTGTATGGTAAAGTCTACTCACTGCCAGACATTCCGGCGATGTCCATCTTGGGCAGGTGTTTGGCCTTCAGTACGACCACATTGAGGCGCTGAGTGGCAGGATGATAGGAGAGAGAGACGAGCAGCTCTCCACGACTGTCACTCTACAGAAAGAGAGAGCGACGAGTGTTACACATATTTAAACACACACACACGCAGCTCACACACACGCAGCTCACACACACACACACACACACACACACACACACACACAAGCAGCTCTCCACAACTGTCACTCTAAAGAAAGAGAGAGCGTCGAGTGTTACACATATTTAAACACACACACACACACACGCAGCTCACACACACGACTGCCACACTAAAGAAAGAGAGAGCGACGAGTGTAACAGTTATTTAAACACACACATACATGCACACACACACACACACACACACACACGCAGCTCACACACACGACTGTCGCACTAAAGAAAGGAGAGCAAGGAATAATACACATTCTTAAACACACACACACACACACACACACACACACAGCTAGGGTTAGGGTTACCTAAGGTGATACTGCAGAAAGAGTAAGTACACTGTTACACACACTTAGACATATACTCTTACACAACCACGACCATACATACTCAGACACACGTCATACATACTCACACCCACTCACTCAAAAGTAACACAACCATGTACACATACACACATACACACAGATGGCAAACACACATGTGTGCCTCTACACACACACACACACACACACACACACACATATATACAGGGAGAACAGCAGAGTGAACACATACATGCTCAAACTGGTGTGAAATTCTTCTGTAGCTTTGCTGCAGTGAATATTCCTCCTCTTAACCGCTCATCTTTTTTTCCCCTCTCTCACTCTCTTTCGCTCTCTCTCTCTCTCTTTCTCCCTCTTTCTCTCTCCTTCTCGGTCTCTCTTTCATCACTCAATGGAACAGATTCTCATGGTACTCTGTGGTATCACCATAGCAACTCGCAGTGGGAGGCAAGGCTTAGCCTGAACTTCAGACTCGTATATCACAGAAGAAGACAGTGTGTGTGTGTGTGTGTGTGAGTGTGTGTGTGTGTGCCCATGCAATTCAGATACAGTTGGCAAATGTGTGTCTTTCTGTGTGTTAGCAAGTGCATGTGTGTGTGTGTGTGTTAACATCACTGTTTCTCAGTGTATAGTCATGGATGATTCACTGTGCTTCTTTGTGTGTGTGTCTATCTATCCGTCATGGTGTGTCTTTCTGTATCTGTTCAATGCCGTGTGTCCTGGTGTGTGAGTGCAAGTTTCTATCTGTTTGACAGTCTGTGTGTGTATACACGTGTGTGTGTTCTGCGCGCGCACGTGTGTTTGTGCGCGTGTGTGTCTATCTGTTTGTCACACTGTGTGCACCAGTGTGCCTGTGTTCTGCTGCCAGGGAGTGAGTCAGTGAGTGTCTCAGCCCTTGTGCAACTCCATACATGTGTGTGTGTGTGTGTGTGTGTGTGTCCCTTGTGCAACTCCACACATGTGTGTGTGTGTGTGTGTGTGTGTGTGTGTGTGTGTGTGTGTGTTTGTGTGTCTCAGCCCTTGTGCAACTCCATACATGTGAATCAGACATTTACATAAGTGGCACTTATGGTCGTCTGTCCTAATGTTTTCCTAACACTTGCACTTCCGAGGTGGCAGGATTCATAGCCACAGATGGCCGCCGGCTAGAGGGAATCTGCCCCAAATCTAACCGAGCAAAGATGTTTTTAAACGGTCTATAGTGTTCGGCTAGTCTTCATTTTGCTCATAGATTAGTCTAATGCAAGATAGACCATTAAACACAAAAATAAAGACCGACCAATTTTAAGCTAAAAATAATCTCCAGGCTAGCTCAGGCCTAAAATCCATGTTACTATGGTAACAAGCAGTGTCGCCTGCCGACCAGTAGTACCCAACACCAAAAAAAGAGGAAGTCACGGCACATGATTTGTTGTTTGCTAGCGCTGTTCTGGAGTGAGCCGTGAGAAGGGGCCACAGTCACCCTTAATTAACCCTTAAGTAACCTCTTGATTTACCATAGTAAAAAGTTGAATTATGCCATATGCCATTAAGATAGTCAGGAACTAAAATGCTTTGTGCAACGGATTAATTTAGGCGTCTATCTGAAGTCTGACTATGCGATACACCTAGACCACAGTCATATTCTATGTGATACATCTAAACCACAGTCATATTCTATGTGTTACACCTAAACCAGTCATATTCTATGTGTTACACCTAAACCAGTCATATTCTATGTGTTACACCTAAACCAGTCATATTCTATGTGTTACACCTAAACCAGTCATATTCTATGTGTTACACCTAAACCAGTCATATTCTATCTTTGGGAAAAGTGGCCCCAGATCCACCACATATACCAAGGGCCAGCTTCATGCTACTCAGTGTTGAGTAAACACTTTAGCCTAGTTGTCTTACTATTCAGTATTCAAAATTCATTCATATGTCTGCCCATATATATTTATATGTATATATTTGTCTGCGCATATGATTTTCCTGTCCTTGTCCTGTTCCCCCATATGTTTATGTGTATTTGCCTGGGCGCATGTATATTTGTCTGTGTGTAGACTTTTCTTCATGTTTAATGCTTCATGTCTAAAAGCTGTCCCCCTGGCCGCCTTCGTTGGGTTCTGATGTGTCTGTCCTCTCTGCTCTGTGATTCTGTTTGACGGTACCATGACCCTGTCTGGTTGCCCTTGTGCGGTTCGCTGTGGCCGGGGGGATGATTCAGACACAGAGTGATGCTGAAGCGGGGCGTATGTTAAGGAGGCGGAGCCTGGCGTGCTGTAAAAGGCTAATGGCTTTCTGTAGCCATCGGAAGTGCCTGACATACTGCTGCAGTAAGCAGGCTGGCGTTTTTACAGTGGAAGCCATCAGTAATTCACCCCCCACCCCTCCCATCTCCTCTCCTCTCCACCCCTCTCCTCTCCTCCCATCTCCACCCCTCTCCTCTCCTCCCATCTCTTCTCCTCCCATCTCCTCTCCTCCCATCTCCATCTCCTCTCCACCCCTCTCCTCTCCATCTCCTCTCCTCTCCTCTCCTCTCCTTTCTAATGGAGCACTGTACATTAGTGCCTGAGACACCAGCACCAAAGGACAGCTGTGTTCTGCACATTAAGTGATGATTTTTGTCAATAGACTTTCTTCCTTTGTGCTACTTTCTGTCCTTCTCTTAACATCCTGTTTCTAAAATAAACTACACTCCGTCATCCTGTAATTCATTTACACTCATTTCCCCCTCTCCTCTCCCCTCTCAGATTCCTGTTCCTCCTCTCCTGGCTCATCTGAGTCGTGTTTTAGTAGTCTATTTGTGAGTGGCTCTCTGGTGTTCTCCTACAGGTTGGAGATGCATCTCATCACAAAGTGCTCTCATTAAGCCTCTGCTCAGCTTCCTCTCTCCTCCTTTCCTCCGAACAGATCGATTCCTTCATGCTTCCACAGCCTCAGAGTCGGAGACAGATATAGAGATAGATTCAATTTATGCCATACAGAGAGAGGGGGGTGGGTTGGGAGAGAGAGGGTGAGAGAGAGAGGAGGGGGGGTGGGAGAGAGAGGGAGATGTAAAGAGATAGAGATAGGTTCAATTTAAGCCATACAGAGATGGGGGGGGGGGGGGGAGTGAAAGAGAGGGGGGGAGAGAGAGGGGGGTGGGAGAGAGAGTGAAAGAGGGAGTTTAATGTCTGAGTAATTTACAGTCCATACTAAAAGGCCAATGGATCCTCTGTCAGCAGAGATTATGGGATGTCATGTGTGTGTTGGGTTACTGTCCGTACTAAAAGGCCAATGGATCCTCTATCAACAGAGATTATGGGATGCTGTGTGTGTTGGGTTACTGTCGGTACTAAAAAGCCAACGGATCCTCTGTCAGCAGAGATTATGGCATTTGATGTGTGCTGGCTTTCTGCTGACTGTTCCTCTGCTCTGTCCCTGCCTTTGATGAACACCTCACGTTGTGTCTTCAGCTGATTCCAGCACAGATCCGTCCCAGACCTGCGCCTTTGATGAACACCTCATGCGGTGTCTTCAGCTGATTCCAGCACAGATCCGTCCCAGACCTGCCTGAATCCCCTGGGCTGGTGCTACACACGGTTATCCTGTCATCCTCTATCTGCGTGGCCACTGGCTGACAGTGTCTTTGTCATTGGAATTCAGCAGGTGTTACGTGTGTAAACAACAACAAGTGAAAGGCCTCATCATGGTGTCAGAGCTGACATGTCTGGTACTGATTCGTTTTGTTTCATCAGAAGTTATCTTTTCACAGCTCACTGCTGTTCTGCTGTCAACCCAGGGCTCTGGTCTCATTCTCTCCCTCTCCCGGCTTCTCTCTCTCTCTCTCTCTCCATCTCTATCCCGGCTTCTCTCTCTCTCCATCTCTATCCCGGCTTCTCTCTCTCTCTCTCCCTACCGGCTTCTCTCTCTCTCTCTCCGTCTATTTCTCTCTCCCCATCTCTCTCTCTCTCTCATCTCTCTCTCTCCATCTCTTTCCCCATCTCTCTCTCTCTCATCTCTGTCCATCTCTTTTTCTCTCCCCATCTACTGTATCTCTCTCTCTCTCCATCTCTCTCTCTCCATCTCTTTCTCTCTCCCCATCTCTCTCTCCATCTCTTTCTCTCTCATCTCTCACTCTCCATATCTCTCTCCATCTGTCACTCCAGCTTGTGTTGTTGAATGGTGTGAATGATGAATCTGCTCTTTCAGATAACACAGAGTTATGAGTTATTATTGCAAACACACACCCAAACACACACACACACACACACACACACACACACACACACACACACACACATACGTACACACAGACACACACACGCACATACTCATGCACACATACACACACTCATGGACACACACACAAACATCTCTTTCATGTATTCAAAGTGGCCATGCGAATGACACTGCTCTAGTGCTGTGAGGTCTGTGTAAGTCTGTGGTTTTAAGAGACTCTCTATGCAGATTCCCCCCCTCAGCCAGCAGTACCAGCAAAAGCCTGATGTATTATTCACGCCCCTGCTCATGAATGCTTAAAGCGGGAGATTAAAGCCTTTATGGCCCAGTGGCCTTAATGTGCTGGAAGTCCGTTATCAGCCTCCCATTACGCCGCCATAAGCTCTCTTTCTCTCTCTCTCTCTCTCTCTCTCTCTCTTTCTCTCTCTCTCTCTCTTTCTCTCTCTCTCTCTCTCTCAAGCAGTAAACAGAATACAATGGATCCGGACCAGATCTCTGCCCTATCTGCTCCAGAACCGCTCCAGAACCACTCCAGAACCGCTCCAGATCTCTGCCCTATCTGCTCCAGAACCGCTCAAGAACCACTCTAGAACCGCTCCAGAACCGCTCCAGATCTCTGCCCTATCTGCTCCAGAACCGCTCCAGAACCGGGCCAGATCAGAATCAACTGCGTTCTGGGTTTGCTTAAGCTACTGCCCCTCCCTTTTCCCTTTCATATCATCTCATACTCCACCTTATCTCTCCTCTACTCTCTCCACGTCTCTCTCCACCCTGTCTCTCTCCTCTACTCTCTCCACCCTGTCTCTCTCCTCATCTCTCTCCTCTACTCTCTAAACCCTGTCTCTCTCTCTCTCTCTCTCTTTCTGCTCTGTAGCCGAAATCTCTGCGGCTTTACTGCAGTAGCCCTGGTTACTGAATCTCATTAACAAAAGAATGGAAATCTGGGCACCAATCTTTTACTTCTTAACCTCTCTACTTTCTTCTCTCTCTCCATTCTTCTTCTCTCTCAATTTTTCCCTCTTTGTACCTGCACACTCACACACACACACACACACACACTCACACACTCACACACTCACACACACACACACACACACACACACACACACACACACACACACACACACACACGCTGACACGCTGACCCACAAACACACACACTCACCATTTATCCACTTTTCACACACTTCACTCATTTTGTCTCACCTGAACATTCCTCTTGGTGATTGGCTGGCTGATATGCACGCGTCCAGTGCTGGGGTCCACGCCGCCCAATGGCACGACGGCCTCGCCAATGATGTCATCGCGGGCGAAGCGGTCGAAGCTGAGCACGAGGAAGTGCAGCGTGAGCTCAGACAGCGTGCTGTAGGACACGCCGTAGAAGGTGAAGGTCTCGTCGAACACGGGCTCCAGCGTCTTCCTGAGCACGCGGGTCTTCACGCGGTGCTTCTTCTCGGGCAGGATGGTCATCTTCACGTAGGGGTCGGAACTGGCCGCCTGCTCGTCCACGGCGGGCAGACCCTGCGCACCCATGATGGTCACCACCAGGGCCTTCTTGGGGAAGTTGTAGTCCACGGCCAGACTGAGCGTGCCCAGATTCAAGGTGATGGGGCAGTGGGGCGTGGCCGTCTTGCTGGCGGGTTCGCTGCCGCTGCTGCCGCCCGAGCTCTCCAGGCAGCAGTAGTCGGCGCGGATGGGCAGCGCCCGCTCCAGCCGGGGCACGCCACAAGGGGGCACCAGCGGGTTCATCTGCAGGTGCGCCCCCCCACCCAGGAACCCGCCCTCGGGGTCGGCGTCCACCATCGCGTTGCGGTTGCGTCCGCATTCCGCACCGAAGCCGTAGCGCCAGTCGCGCAGCGATGATGTCAGTGATGACGATGAGGAGGAGGAGTTGGAGGACGAGGATGAAGGCCCGCTGTTGCCAGGGCGGCGGCCCACGCGGACGATCTTCTTGCTGCTGCTGAGGGATTCTGGGTAAATGCTGATCCCCTTGAGCATGTGGATGAACTTGTAGGGGGGGTCCACGGGGGGGTCGTACGGGCCGCTGTTCAGCTTGTAGGCCCCCGTCATTCGCCGGTAGCGGCGCTGGCAGCAGCTCCACAGGAACACGGCAACCGTCACCGAGACGACCAGCACCCCGGCACCTAGGAAGCCTGCCAGCACTGGCGAGACTTCTGAGAGGGAGAGAAGAGGACAGGATCAGGGTGAGAGGACGGCACAGGACGCACTCAACGCCAAACC
>NC_045170.1:7088560-7093560 GCF_900700415.2 Clupea harengus | reverse complement strand
GCAGCTTAGCCTTCACTCAGAACAGAACCTAATAGCCAACTAGCCAAGCTATCCTAACCCAAAGAAAAAACATGACACAACTTTGCGACAAGGTGCAGTTGAACTCTCATCAAGGGGCTAATATCCATAGGGGGACAAGGGCACAACAAACGCCTATGATGGCCAATGGCGCCCGTACTAAAAAGCGAGCAACACCATACAAATCACTGGCTAGCTCGCTACCTGCTTTAATTGTTTTAGTATTATTTTTGGGAAATTCATAATTTCCTAGTTCATTGACTGACAAAGGGGTCTTTAGTGTTACCTAGATTCCTATGATCTTTGCAATATAGGCCTAACTGAAATAATCAAACTCAACTATTAGTTTTCCAATACTTACTTAAAAATATATTTTTGACAATACCAGTTTAACTAAAATACTAGGCTAATATGATATAAAGACATGTGTCCCTATGTTGTGGATTCAGCTCTGAATTACACAAAATATTTAAGTTCACAAAGGCTAACTTAAGGTTGTTGGTGCAAAGTAATTTTGAAAAACTGTAATAGATTCCAATGATCCTGAAACAAGTGATGATATAGGCTACTGTATAAATACCAATGTCTGTTTTAATGATAGCTGCATTAATGTACTCATGAACATAGGCTACATTTTATATTCTTCATGCAGCTTTGTTATGTGCGAATAATAAATAAGTTTCTTAATGTTGTTTGATGATATTCAAAAGATAATACATTGAATTGTAGCCTTTTTGTTTGAAAAACTATTCAACCCCTACACATAAGAAGTGGAAAAAGAGCCCCTTAAGTCTAATAATGCATACATTCATAATGTATGTGAGAGCGATATAAATAAAGACGCTTTTGAAAGATGACCATTGACCGCACACAAGGGCTCCCCCTCTTCACAAAAGCCAATTTAACCACTGCCTATAACCATAACAGCTCAAACACCTACAGACACACACATTAAACATTCACTTTGGACAAAACCTAAATAAATACCTATAACCATAACAGCTTAAAAACCTACAGACACACACGTTAAACATTCTCTTTGGACAAAAGATAATAAATACCTATAACCATAACAGCTCAAACACCTACAGACACACACATTAAACATTCACTTTGGACAAAACCTAAATAAATACCTATAACCATAACAGCTCAAACAACTACAGACACACACATTAAACATTCTCTTTGGGTAAAAGCTAAATAAATACCTATGCTTATAAATGACATCAGACACCTACACATAAATTTACCATTCAATTTGGCTAAAAGCATAAAATCAGCTGTAAATTTGACAGCCATGCTGGACGCTACACAACACAACTACCTTACATTTATAGGATACGGTGTCACAAATGTCATTACATGTTTATTTAATTTACAAAATATGTTGATATAATATAATACAATAACATATTACTACAATACAGGTGATAAGGTCAAACTCTCTAAATGAATGGGGAGAGATCTGGTCAAACAAACATTTAAAGTACATTGCATGAATCTGCGTTGAAATATTCCTTAGCTTTGACACTGAACTGTAAATTGTATCAGATCAATAACACATTTAATTAGTGATATACTATGCCACCCGACCCTTGACCCTGTGTGACCCCTGTGTGACCCCTGTGTGAACCCTGTGCCTGACCTTGATGTAGGCTCCTGGGTAGATCTTGTGCACGGCGTCTCCTGGCGCTCTCCCCGCCTCTCTGTCCAGGTAGTAGCTCTGGACGAAGACTGCGTGGTCGCTCATGCACCGCATCCACACGTCCCCCTCCCCCCGGCATTCCAGCTGCACCCCCTTCCCGATGTGGAGCCTTGAGCCGGCACAGACGGGATTGTGTGTTATTATTTATTATCACAGTGTCCTCCATTATTACAATATCCTCCATTATTACAGTATCCTTCATTATTACAATATCCTCCTTTATTACAATATCCTACATTACAATATCCCACAGTATCCTACATTATTACAATACCCTCCATTATTACAATATCCCACAGTATCCTCCATTATTACAATATCCCACAGTATCCTACATTATTACAATATCCTACAGTATCCTCCATCGTGTTTTATTTATTTCCTTTGTTTCCCTCTGAAGCCCCAGGACTAATAAAATGAACTTGTAGTGAATCAGTGTTGTTCACTAAATAACCGCCGAGTAACCAGGGTAACGCAGCAAACAAACCGCTTTGATTTAATAGAAACCAGTAGTGGTGCACCTACACAGGTAGAGAAAAAGGCTTAAAAAAAATTGAATCAAATACAAATAAATAAAAATAATATGCATAAAAGATGCAAGTGGTCGGGGTGAGAGTTATCTGTGGGTCAGAGGGATAAACTAAAATGTAATTCCCAGCTTTTGCTATGCCATAACCTTCACATTGTGTCCTATCTCACACCACACCACCAGGGGGTGCTGTAAGATGAGGGAACCTTTGGGGAACTCCTGTCTCACTACTATAGAATCCCACTGGTGATGTCATAATGGCATGACCTGTTGATACATATGGATACACTGGTGATGTCATAATGGCATTGCCTGTTAAGAGTCACTGTGAGGCCTGCCCAGTGTTCTAGTAATGTACTGGCCTTATACCTGCGTCATCACAGATCCTCATACATGTGCTATGCCTCTTAAATAAAAAGTAACAATATAAATGATAAGTAACACATTGCCTTATCTGTGATTGTATGTGAATGAAAAGAAAAAGAGATGGGCCGGTTTGGGTGTAGTGAATTTAGCTTTTTTGCGCCTCAACTCAGAACCTGTCCCTCCAGTTTTCAGATCTGGCACAGACCTACAGGAACCATGTGTTACAGCGTGTTGGATTTATGAAAATGTGAAATCAGCCCTGAAGAAAACAGTGGCTGGCAAAGACTGGCGGCTACAAATCGTTGGTTTTAGTGGCTGGCAACTATTTGTATATGTGTGTGTGTGTGTGTGTGTGTGCAGGTGTACCTCAATACTTAAGTGAGTATGTGTTACAGCGTGCATGTACCTGACAGCATTATGCAGTCAAACATGATTAACAGCAGTGCATGCAAATCTCTCGAAACGTTTTTGCTTCTGTGTGTAGACGCATATGTCTAAGGTGTGTTTCAGTATTTACATGTGATGTTGTGACATTGATGTATGTTCGATATGTGTGTGTGTGTGTGTGTGTGTGTGTGTGTTTGTCTGACCTGGCCCTCTCGCTGGCTTCAGTGCGGTGCACGTTGCTCAGTTGACCCAAGCAGAAGCGGTCTCCTCCTGAAGGATCCACGTAGCCGTCCACCGTCACCACTGGACAACTGGACAGCACTTTAAACATCTCGCCAACCTGAACGTCCATCTCAAAGTAGGAGATGGAACACCAGAACTCTGGCCCTGAGGAACAGAACGGCACAGTGAGTGTGTGTGTGAGTGTGTGTGTGTGTGTGTGTGAGAGAGTGTGTGAGAGTGTGTGTGTGTGTGAGTATGTGTGTATGTGTTTGGGGGGAGGGGGGCGGGGGTGCATGTATGTGTGTGTGTGTGTGTGTACGCTTGCATGCAAGCAAGCAAGCAAGTACGCACTTGCTGCAGGAGCAATGCCCCCTACTGATCATTTCTTTTGACATGATGCTTTCACAGTGATTTAACACTTGTTTTTTATGTTGCAATTCACAGGTCGTCCCAAGGCAGGCCCAGGAGCACCCAGAGCGTGTGTGAGAGTGTGTGAGAGTGTGTGTGTGTGTGAGTATGTGTGTATGTGTTTGGGGGGAGGGGGGTGCATGTATGTGTGTGTGTGTGTGTGTGTACGCTTGCATGCAAGCAAGCAAGCAAGTACGCACTTGCTGCAGGAGCAATGCCCCCTACTGATCATTTCTTTTGACATGATGCTTTCACAGTGATTTAACACTTGTTTTTTATGTTGCAATTCACAGGTCGTCCCAAGGCAGGCCCAGGAGCACCCAGAGCGTGTGTGAGAGTGTGTGAGAGTGTGTGTGTGTGTGAGTATGTGTGTATGTGTTTGGGGGGAGGGGGGTGCATGTATGTGTGTGTGTGTGTGTGTGTACGCTTGCATGCAAGCAAGCAAGCAAGTACGCACTTGCTGCAGGAGCAATGCCCCCTACTGATCATTTCTTTTGACATAATGCTTTCATAGTGATTTAACACTTGTTTTTTATGTTGCAATTCACAGGTCGTCCCAAGGCAGGACCAGGAGCACCCAGAGCATGTGTGTGTGTGTGTGTGTGTGTGTGTGTGTGTGTGTGAGCGTACCTGGATGATTGGAGACAGGAGGAGGGAAACTCGGAGCAGCGTGGTGCTGAGACCCTGGAGAGAAGAGAGGACAGAGAGGGGGGAGAAGGAGAGAGAGAGAGAGAGAGAGAGAGAGAGAGAGAGAGAGAGGGGGAGATGGAGAGAGAAAGAGAGAAGAGAGAGAGAAGGAGAGAGAGAGAGGGGGGGGAGAAGGAGAGAGAGAGAGAGAAAGGGGGAGGGGGAGATGGAGAGAGAAAGAGAGAAGGAGAGAGAGAGAGGGGGGGGGGAGAAGGAGAGAGAGAGAGAGAAAGGGGGGAGGGGGAGATGGAGAGAGAAAGAGAGGGGAGGAGAGAAGAAAAGAGAGGGGAGGAGGAGGGGAGAGAAAGAGAGAAGAGAGAGAGGGGAGAGAAAGAGAGAGAGAGAGAGAGAGAGAGGGGAGGTGAGAGAGGAGAAGGGATGAACAGAAGGGGAGGAGAGGAAAGGGATAAGGGGGAGGAGAACAGAGTAGAGGGAAGAAAGGTAGAATAGAAGAAAGGTAAAGGGAAAAAAAAGAGGGGAAAAAGAGGAGGATATCAATGGTCAGTGGAGGACAGTGAAAGAGTGAAACAGAACACATCTTTATAGAAGTCCTCCATTTTCTCACCCACCAATCTGGGCACAGCCAGCCATTATATTTACAACACAGTCCTTCAGCTGATGCCCTCATCCCAGGGAAAATTACTATCATAGAGGGAATACATCTACGAGTACACA